>NC_136616.1:894480-1149480 GCF_933228915.1 Telmatherina bonti | reverse complement strand
CGCAGAGTCCGCATTACTGCAGACGCCGCACCGATCCGTCTGTCGATCTCACGCTCCATCCTTCCCTCACTCGTGAACAAGACCCCGAGATATTTAAACTCCTCCACTAGAGGCAGGACCTGACTCCCGACCCGGAGAGGACAATCCACCCTATTCCGGCTGAGGACCATGGTCTCAGATTTGGAGGTGCTGATTCTCATCCCAGCCGCTTCACACTCGGCCGCGAATCGCTCAAGTGAGAGCTGGAGATCACGACCAGATGAAGCCAACAGGACCACGTCATCCGCAAAAAGCAGGGACCCAATCCTGAGGCCACCAAGTCGGATCCCCTCAACACCTCGGCTGCACCTAGAAATTCTGAGTTTCAGCACACTGTACATACCTGCTTAAAAAAACAAACCAAAAAGAGCAAAGACATCACCTGGTATGCGTTCCTGATGTTCAGTGGCCGTCCCGTTGCAGCCACATGTCCCACGATGCCTTTGTTCCACTCTAGTCGGATGCAGCTACTGGACGACTCCTCCAGCGTTGAGCCTTCAGCCACATCGAACAGCCGGCTGACCAGGAACTTCCTGTTGGAGCTGTCCTCGCCCACCTGGAACCACAAACCCCTCACAGTAACTTCAATCATGAAAACACAATTTTATTCAAATAAAACAACAGAAAGGGGAAAAAATGTGTTGTTTAATGTTTCTCCAGGAAGGACTGGAAGTCCCCGTAGCACCTCCGTTTGTTGGCTTGAAAGCAGACACTAGCTTGCTAAAATGCTCCCAGTAGCATTATATGCTAATATTCATTCAGGTGTTCAAACCTGCCGACTCTCCTGCATTCCCTTCACACACTCTCCCGCCACAGATCTCTGCAATACCTACCAAGGGTTTGTCTTGGTATTTCGCTGACGTTAAAACGTCTCTTGTGACATTTGGCAGCGGAGTTATCTTTGATCTATCTGTTGAGGCTGAAAAACAGACTCGTGATCAATAAATGATGCAAATACAGTGAGAGGTCCAGAGCTGAGATAATGCCTCTGCGTGGAAGCAGACGCCACCTGACAGCGGACCTGCATCCTCTGGCTGAGCAGCTCCAGACGTCTCCGTCATGGTTTCCACTTCCCAGGTTTGTGTTGCCTTCAGACCTAACTACCTAAGTTGCTGGTAAAAACATCTCAGTGCATTTTGTACAATGAATTTTTACATTTAAATGTTTAAGTTGCAGATTGCAGCAGCTGTTAGCAGAACTTTGTTCTCCCAGCGAGCAGAACCGGAAGCTGTAGAAGAGAAACCGGTTTCGGCACCAGTCCCTAGACCTGGTCCCAGGTGATGTTCAGCGACAGAGGTGAGATAGAAGCTAGATGTGCAGTTTGGATCTTTTATAATCTTGTTAATAAAACACACCTTAAATCAGGCCACGTATCCTAGAAAGTACTTTAGTAGAAGAACTGCATTGTCCCTTAAATTAACTGAAGAAATATTTGATTAAAAAAAATGAGTTTTTATATATTATTAATAAATTATAAACATATATAGTAAAGCACGGCTCAGCTAAAAAGGCTTTCCTACCAAGAAAGCCACAGGGACAAACTTTGGGCCAAGCCAGAAAAGTTTGGCGGGGGGGTCAGCAAGTCCTTCGCAAAGCAAACAAAGGAATGAGTTTTATCTGACATGCTGAAGGCTGAGCATAAAAGTCAATCAGGGTTTGGCGTCTCTGCGGGAACGTTACGCAGAGACCTGAGATGGATGTTTACATTTCATCTGACTGAACCGAACCCCGTCATTAAGCACTCCTTCCTTGTTCCCGCCGCCGGAACCGGACTCCACGCGCGCGCCTGGAGTCCGGTTCCGGCGGCGGCGCGCGCCTGGAGTCCGGTTCCGGCGGCGGCGCGCGCCTGGAGTCCGGTTCCGGCGGCGGCGCGCGCCTGGAGTCCGGTTCCGGCGGCGGCGCGCGCCTGGAGTCCGGTTCCGGCGGCGGCGCGCGCCTGGAGTGTTTTAACACGAAGAGGTTTTTATTCCTACCAGAAACAGTGAGTAGCGATCCGCAGCGATCAGCTCGTTGATGTGGAGGAAGATCTTATGGCAGAGCGCCGTCACGTCCAGATGACTCGACACATCCTTCACCAGCTCCAGTAGTCTGGCACAACGATCCCTGCCAGTTCCACCTCCATTACCTGCCCCCCCACCGCCTTCACCCATTACTGAGCCCCGAAAAGGGACGCTTTCACGGTCACTAAGAAATGTCAGAGATCCCTCCGAGTCTTTCACCACGATGGGTCTGAGCGGCCTGTCGAACTCCGATGCTGAGATTTTGCGTGTCGGGGTGCCAGGAGCTGGAGCTGGGGAGGGGCAGCGGTTGTCCAGGAGGCTGAGTGTGGGTGGCAGGATGGTGGAGGCCGAGGGCAAGCGGAGATCTGTTGAGGACTGGTAGGGCCGCTGCTGGGAAGAGTTTTCTTTGGACACTGACGGTTGGATGGTATGGACTCGCTCAGCGAACCAGGCGTTCACCATCTCCCTGTTAAAACAGAGAACAAAGCAGCTGAGTAACGTACAAAGCCAGAGCTCTCTTCCCACAAAGCAACTCCGAGCCATGGAAGACTCGACATGGTGTCCTGAAGGGACCCAACAGCCGAGACCGAGCTGCGATCAACGTCCCGGCACAACGGCCTGTCCTTCTCAGACCCTTTCAGCCTTCTGCTCTAATCCACGTCATCCAGGTTCTGCTCATCTCTCCCAGATCCTAGAGGTAACCCTGCAAATGTCTCATGTTTAATCTACACTTTCATGAATTACAAAGTATGAACAGAACTAAGACCCCTGAAAGCGTGACTGCTACCCGTTTACCTGCGCAGGAACTCCTTTCTGTTGTCCACCTTCTCCCAGGTTAACAAGACCCACCATACTGTCTGTAAATGTCTCTACTAGAGGTGGAAAATCAAATCAAAAAAATCAAAAATCTGGATTTTTTTGCTTCACAATTTTAAATTTTGTTGAAAAATAAATAAAAACAGTCCTTTTTTTGTCATTTTTATTGTTTTTACTTTTCTTCTTGGGTATTATAGCAGGAGATTGATGGTCTGGCTACTGTGTTGTTTTTAATGGAAATCAAGCAAATTGATGAGAAAAAAAAAGTTCTATAAAAATCAGCAATATCAAAGAATTGTGAGAATCGCAATTTAAATCAAATCGGCACCCAAAAATTTGGAATCTGAATCGAAGTGAATCGGGACAAAAGGTCCTGTAGAGCAAACCCTTGTCTTTTCAGGTGATCCAGGACAACACACTCAAAGCACTTTGTTACAGATGTAGGTCTCAGGTTGGTGCCACTATCTGACGCCTTAAGGCCATTTCTGCCCCTTTTACCTGCATTAACAGGTACATTAGTTTCATGCTTCCATATTTCCTTTATGTTAGCAGGATTGTTAGCCGATCCATCCACCAGAAGACCATGGCGATGGTGGATCAGATCACGATGATGTTGAAAGAGACATAAAGGGAGGCAGCACAGTGGGAAGTAGTCTGTGTGGAAATTAGATAGATTGTGGGGACCTGGTTTTTACAACTTTCCTTGGTCGTACATGAGCTGTACTGCTCAACACTGCTGCTACAGTTTCCAGCGGTTTCCAGCAGTTTCCAGAAGTTTCCAGTGGTTTCCAGTAGTTTCCAGCAGTTTCCAGCGGTTTCCAGAAGTTTCCAGAAGTTTCCAGTGGTTTCCAGTAGTTTCCAGTGGTTTCCAGTAGTTTCCAGTAGTTTCCAGTAGTTTCCAGCGGTTTCCAGCGGTTTCCAGCAGTTTCCAGCAGTTTCCAGTAGTTTCCAGTAGTTTCCAGTAGTTTCCAGTGGTTTCCAGTAGTTTCCAGTGGTTTCCAGTGGTTTCCAGTAGTTTCCAGTAGTTTCCAGTAGTTTCCAGTAGTTTCCAGCGGTTTCCAGAAGTTTCCAGAAGTTTCCAGAGGTTTCCAGTGGTTTCCAGTAGTTTCCAGTAGTTTCCAGCAGTTTCCAGCGGTTTCCAGCGGTTTCCAGCAGTTTCCAGCAGTTTCCAGCGGTTTCCAGTAGTTTCCAGCAGTTTCCAGCGGTTTCCAGCGGTTTCCAGCGGTTTCCAGCAGTTTCCAACGGTTTCCAGCGGTTTCCAGAAGTTTCCAGTGGTTTCCAGTAGTTTCCAGCGGTTTCCAGTAGTTTCCAGCAGTTTCCAGCAGTTTCCAGCGGTTTCCAGCGGTTTCCAGCGGTTTCCAGCAGTTTCCAGTAGTTTCCAGCAGTTTCCAGCGGTTTCCAGAAGTTTCCAGTAGTTTCCAGCAGTTTCCAGAAGTTTCCAGTAGTTTCCAGTAGTTTCCAGCGGTTTCCAGAAGTTTCCAGCGGTTTCCAGAAGTTTCCAGTAGTTTCCAGTGGTTTCCAGTGGTTTCCAGCAGTTTCCAGAGGTTTCCAGCAGTTTCCAGTAGTTTCCAGAAGTTTCCAGTAGTTTCCAGTAGTTTCCAGCGGTTTCCAGAAGTTTCCAGCGGTTTCCAGAAGTTTCCAGTAGTTTCCAGTGGTTTCCAGTAGTTTCCAGCAGTTTCCAGCGGTTTCCAGCAGTTTCCAGTAGTTTCCAGCAGTTTCCAGCGGTTTCCAGCAGTTTCCAGCGGTTTCCAGCGGTTTCCAGCGGTTTCCAGCAGTTTCCAGCAGTTTCCAGCAGTTTCCAGCGGTTTCCAGCAGTTTCCAGCGGTTTCCAGCGGTTTCCAGCAGTTTCCAGTAGTTTCCAGAAGTTTCCAGCGGTTTCCAGCAGTTTCCAGCAGTTTCCAGCGGTTTCCAGTAGTTTCCAGCAGTTTCCAGCGGTTTCCAGCGGTTTCCAGAAGTTTCCAGAAGTTTCCAGAAGTTTCCAGTAGTTTCCAGTAGTTTCCAGAGGTTTCCAGCAGTTTCCAGTAGTTTCCAGTAGTTTCCAGAAGTTTCCAGTAGTTTCCAGCGGTTTCCAGTAGTTTCCAGCAGTTTCCAGTAGTTTCCAGTAGTTTCCAGCGGTTTCCAGTAGTTTCCAGTAGTTTCCAGAGGTTTCCAGTAGTTTCCAGCAGTTTCCAGTAGTTTCCAGAAGTTTCCAGTAGTTTCCAGTAGTTTCCAGAAGTTTCCAGTAGTTTCCAGTAGTTTCCAGTAGTTTCCAGCGGTTTCCAGAAGTTTCCAGTGGTTTCCAGTAGTTTCCAGCGGTTTCCAGTAGTTTCCAGCAGTTTCCAGCAGTTTCCAGCAGTTTCCAGCGGTTTCCAGCAGTTTCCAGCGGTTTCCAGCAGTTTCCAGCGGTTTCCAGAAGTTTCCAGTAGTTTCCAGCAGTTTCCAGTAGTTTCCAGTAGTTTCCAGAAGTTTCCAGTAGTTTCCAGCGGTTTCCAGAAGTTTCCAGCGGTTTCCAGAAGTTTCCAGTAGTTTCCAGTGGTTTCCAGTAGTTTCCAGCAGTTTCCAGAGGTTTCCAGCAGTTTCCAGTAGTTTCCAGAAGTTTCCAGTAGTTTCCAGTAGTTTCCAGCGGTTTCCAGAAGTTTCCAGCGGTTTCCAGAAGTTTCCAGTAGTTTCCAGTGGTTTCCAGTGGTTTCCAGCGGTTTCCAGCGGTTTCCAGCAGTTTCCAGTAGTTTCCAGCAGTTTCCAGCGGTTTCCAGTAGTTTCCAGCAGTTTCCAGCGGTTTCCAGCGGTTTCCAGTAGTTTCCAGCAGTTTCCAGCAGTTTCCAGCGGTTTCCAGCAGTTTCCAGCGGTTTCCAGCAGTTTCCAGTAGTTTCCAGAAGTTTCCAGCGGTTTCCAGCAGTTTCCAGCAGTTTCCAGCAGTTTCCAGTAGTTTCCAGCAGTTTCCAGCAGTTTCCAGCGGTTTCCAGTAGTTTCCAGAAGTTTCCAGTAGTTTCCAGTAGTTTCCAGAAGTTTCCAGTAGTTTCCAGTAGTTTCCAGCAGTTTCCAGTAGTTTCCAGTAGTTTCCAGCGGTTTCCAGTAGTTTCCAGCAGTTTCCAGCGGTTTCCAGTAGTTTCCAGCAGTTTCCAGCAGTTTCCAGCAGTTTCCAGCGGTTTCCAGCAGTTTCCAGCAGTTTCCAGCAGTTTCCAGCGGTTTCCAGCAGTTTCCAGCAGTTTCCAGCGGTTTCCAGTAGTTTCCAGCGGTTTCCAGCAGTTTCCAGCAGTTTCCAGCGGTTTCCAGCAGTTTCCAGCAGTTTCCAGCGGTTTCCAGCAGTTTCCAGCAGTTTCCAGCGGTTTCCAGCGGTTTCCAGCAGTTTCCAGCAGTTTCCAGTGGTTTCCAGTAGTTTCCAGTGGTTTCCAGCAGTTTCCAGTAGTTTCCAGCGGTTTCCAGTAGTTTTTATTGGTTTCCAGCAGTTTCCAGTGGTTTCCAGTAGTTTTTATTGGTTTCCAGCAGTTTCCAGTAGTTTCCAATGGTTTCCAGTGGTTTTTAGCAGTTTCCAGTGGTTTCATGTAGTTTCCAGTAGTTTTTAGTGGTTTTCAGTAGTTTTCAGTAGTTTCCAGTAGTTTCCAGTGGATTCCAGTGGTTTCATGCAGTTTCCAGTGGGAGCTATTATTCTGTTCCATCAGGATATGGAGCAGAGAGACCAGAAAATGAACCAAATTACCAGCATAAATGATGCATGTAAAGCTCTACATCCAACCTCAGCATAGAGAAGTGGTTGTCAAACATGTTGAGCCCCCCCCCAGCATAGTAGTCCGGCATGTTGTAGTTGTCTGTCTGAACCAGCACACCTGATTCAAATTAAATGACTCTTCTCATCAGCTTGTTGTCAAGTTCGGCCCAATCATGTTGACCCATCAGTCTGATTGGAAACAAGCAAGAGCTGCAGGACAGCAACCATCAAGGACCGACTTTGGACAGGACTCTGCAAAGCAGCTACATGCCTAAAATCCCATTTTTTTCATGGAGCTAATGCAAAATTCAGCTTTTTAATGTGACATGTCCGAACTTTGTTTTTGTCTTAATTTGTGTTTGTCTTTTCGTGTTAAAAGATGTAGGTGTGAATTTCACAATTTATCTCTGCATTACTGGTTTCATTTTTACAGCTCTGATTAAAGTCTTGAATGTAAAGTAGTCCCAGGACCCCTTTACTCGTTGCTAGGATTACTGGCCATTCCCAGAAATGATTTCACATCCTCTGTGGGGGCCCCCATTCTGAGAACCTCCGGCGTAAAGCATAATGGTCCTTCTCAGAACAGGGACAGGAATGGTGATTTTTGCAGAGGACAGAGACAAAGTTAAACTGAAGGACTGAGCACACCACAGACTACCAAGGGGAGTTGATGGACACCATCAGACACTGCTGACTGACTGGTTTTAACAAGTCTGTGAAGGAAGAAAGGGCATTTAAAGTTGTTGTAGGACCTTCTACCATGCAGGACAGCTGGCAGGTGCACAACATGCTGGTCTCAGATCATTCACTTCATCGCTGCTGTTTAAAACCACAACAGATGATGTTTCAGTCTTTTCCCAGCAGCTGTTCCAAGGCTGAAGAGATGAGAACCTCCACACACCTTCGTGGATTCATTAGTAATCATGAAGTGCTGGAGTGACAGCAGGAAAATATGGCACGACCTTTATAACCTTCCCTGGAAACACAAAGCTGAACTTTACATTTAATCCTGCTAAAACATGACTCAGAAATCTCTGCTGCCACAGAGACGTTTCCTCTTCTGAGAACCAGCCTTCAGGGCTTGTTGAGGTAAACATTAGAGGCAAATGCACTGAATTTTAACATGCAGCAGATTCCCAGAAGAGAAAACAGCAGAATGCAGTAAAGACCAGGTTCCAGAGCGAGGTTAGAAAACTGAGACTGGAGCCTCTGGTTTTCTCTGTGCTGTTCTTATCACTGTGGACTAGCTAGCTTGGCCTGAAAATCACGTTCTGCTTTAAATGATGAACATCCAGGAATACGAGAAGAAGTCGCCACAGAAAACAACTGTAACACCTCCTGCTCAAGTCGGGAGTTACAAAAAAACAACCACAATGTTGTTTTATTCCACAAAGAGTATAAAAAATACTGTTACGATTACCTTTAAACCACATCTTTTAGATCCAATGTGGGACCTTTTTGCTTGTTTCCGTCTCAGATTTGTTCAGAAAGGGTTTGCTGTATTGTCATGGATAAATAGGACAAATATGAAGAAGTCTGACGAAGTGTAAACGTCCCAATCCTGCCTGGCTGAAGGACGGAAAGCTGACCTCCAGTTTAAACAAACATTAGCTGGAAACAAACGCGAGGCTAAAAGCTAAGTGGGGAAGGTTAAAGTCAAATGAAAAGATAAAGGTAACTGGTCATGGCGACGTACAGGGAGGTACGGTCATCTCAGTACCATGACCGCAAGAATGACTTTTCTAGATCAGTCCTTTGGGTTTGAGTTTGGCTAAAAGCTGAAAGAAGCTAGCCTTGATAACTAAGCTGATCTGCTTGCCAATGTGAACACCCCATCAATAAATATGCCAACATTTCTAGCCTACAATCGTATAAAAGGTGCTGGAGGGCCAAAAGTGTTAGCAAAGACCTGGAGCAACTCAGGGGGACCAAACAGAACCATCTCTGTTTGGTTTTCGTTCCATCTTAACGTCATGCAATCAAACGGCATGAAGGGAATCCTAAAGAAACCTCTAATAGCAATGAAAACTGCACACTGGTTACACAAAGTTTTTCATTCGGAATTAAATAGTCATTCAAAATTGAGGTTAACACTGAAAACACGTTTATTCACCAGTATTTAAATGTGCTTTAGATTGGTGGGTAAGGAAGGGTTATGACTGGACAGAGGACAGACATGACGTACTTACGTCTACTAGAAATAAACAAACAGGAAGTACAAGTAAGCAGTTCCCAATCAAAAAGGAATAAACCAGCCATGGCTTGAGAATTAAGTTTATTCTGAATTGTCATTTCCATCCGGAATTAGCTGTTTACGTGGTAACGTGTATTTACAGGTGTTTACAGATTTTAAATCTTCCACTTCAATCATTCCTAGGACTACTTTACTTATTAATAGGACTACTTTACTCATTTATAGTATTACTTTACTTATTACTAGGAATACTTTACTTTTTACTAGGACTACTTTAGTCATTCCTAAGACTGCTTTAGGAAGCAATATGGACTCTTTTATTAGTCAGCTAAATTGACAACTCAGGGTTGGGACCAGGAAACAGAATTGTAGTCCTACACACTTTTCTGCAGCTTCCCACCTGCCGCCGCCCACCCAAAACCCCATTCCGACCTTATACAACTCCCCAGCAGTAAGAATTAAACAACACAAAAACACTTCTGGGGTTAATCGTGAAAACCTCATAAAAATAAAAACAATGGATCTAATAAAATCTGAAAATAAGACAAAGTGTGGCCTACTGAATATCAGATCCCTCCCAAATAAGTCTTTATTAGTCAATGACTTGATATGTGATCACCACATTGATTTATTCTGTCTTACGGAAACCTGGTTACAGCAAGAGGATTATGTTAGTATTAATGAAGCTACGCCAGCTAACTATTTAAACTTTCACATTCCTAGAACTACAGGCAGAGGAGGAGGTGTTGCAGCTATTTTTCAGTCAGAATTATTAATTAATCCTAAGCACAAAACTAACTATAAATCCTTTGAATTCCTGACATTAAATTTATCTCATCCAAAATGGAATTGAGAGAAACCGCTCCTTTTAGCATTAGTGTATTGCTCACCTGGACCTTACTCCGAGTTTCTGACCGAATTCTCTGATCTCTTGTCTGAGTTAGTGCTGACTACTGATAAGGTCATTGTACTAGGTGATTTTAATATTCATGTTGACCATGAAAATGATAGTTTAAACATTTCCTTTAGCTCTATTCTAAACTCAATTGGGTTTTCACAAAATGTCCATGGAGCCACTCACTCTCATGGTCATACTCTTGATCTGGTTCTAACATCTGGTATTGAGACTGATAAGCTCAAAGTTTTTCCTCAAAACCCTGTCTTGTCCGATCACTTCTTATTAACCTTTGAATTCACTTTATTTGATTACTCACTGACCAAAAATAAATTCTACTATAGTAGATGTTTATCAGACAATAATATTACAAAATTTAAACAATCAATTGAATCAATTTTTTCCCCTCTACCATGTGTTAGCATGACTGAGAGTCCCCCTTTAAGCCTTACTCCTGCTCAGATTGATCAACATGCTGATACTATAACAGCTTCAATGCGTACAACCTTGGATAATGTTGCTCCCCTAAAGAAGAAGAAATTAGGTAAGATTATGAAGGCTCCCTGGTTTAATTCCCAGCTTCGAGCTCTAAAACAGGCATCAAGGCGTTTGGAAAACAGATGGCGTTCATCAGGACTAGAGGAGTCTCACTTAACCTGGAAAGAAAGTTTAATCGTATACAAAAAAGCCTTACGTACGGCAAGAACAGCTTATTATTCATCATTGATAGAGGAAAACAAAAACAACCCTCGGTTTCTTTTCAGCACTGTAGCCAGGCTTACTAGGAGCCGGAGCGCTGTGGAGCCATGTATTCCTTTCTCACTTAGCTGTGATGATTTCATGTATTTTTTCAGGAATAAAATTGACACTATTAGAGATCAAATCCACAATACTCTTCCTTCTACCTATAATGTTGAGCCTGTTGTGGTCTCCGAAGCATCCTTAGAACCAGGATCTGACTTGTGTCTAAATAGTTTCTGTCCTGTCCAACCCTCTGAATTAACTAAAATAATAGCTTCATCTAAACCATCCACCTGTATCTTAGACCCTCTCCCAACGAGCCTCTTTAAGGACATTTTCCCTTTAATTAATACATCACTACTAAGTCTTATCAATATGTCTTTAGTGACAGGATATGTACCACAATCATTTAAAACTGCTGTAATCAAGCCTTTACTTAAAAAGCAATCTCTGGATCCAGAGGTGATAGCAAATTATAGACCTATATCTAACCTCCCGTTTATGTCCAAAATTCTGGAGAAAATAGTTTCAGCTCAGCTACATGCCCACCTGAGCAGAAATAATTTATGCGAGGAGTTTCAGTCAGGATTTAGAGCTCATCATAGTACTGAGACAGCATTGGTGAAAGTTACTAATGACCTTCTTATGGCCTCAGACAAAGGACTTGTGTCCGTACTTATCTTGCTTGATCTTAGTGCTGCATTTGATACAGTCGATCATAACATTCTGTTACAGAGACTAGAACAGGTGGTTGGAATTACAGGTACAGCGTTAAGCTGGTTTAAATCATATTTATCTGATAGACTTCAGTTTGTTCATGTAAATGACAAGTCCTCCTCCCAAACTACAGTAAGTCATGGAGTTCCTCAAGGTTCTGTACTTGGACCAATACTCTTCACGCTATATATGCTCCGTTTAGGCAAAATTATTAGACAGCATGGAATAAACTTTCATTGTTATGCAGATGATACTCAAATATACTTATCCTTTAAACCAGATGAAACAAATCAGCCCAATAGGCTACAAAATTGTCTCATAGACATAAAGACTTGGATGTCTAGAAATTTTCTCCTCTTAAACTCAGATAAGACTGAAGTAATTCTCTTTGGATCTGAAAAACTCAGAGCTAAATTTTCCGGTTTTGTAATGAACCTGGATGGCATTACTTTAGCTTCCAGTGCTACAGTGAGAAACCTTGGAGTAATATTTGACCCTGACCTGTCCTTTGGCCCACATATTAAGCAGGTTACTAAAACAGCCTTCTTTCATTTACGTAATATAGCCAAAATTAGGGACATTCTGTCTCAGAGTGATGCAGAAAAACTGGTTCACGCTTTTGTTACTTCGAGACTAGATTACTGTAACTCTCTATTACTGGGCTGTCCTAAATATGCCCTGAAAAGCCTTCAGCTGATCCAGAATTCTGCAGCCAGAGTCCTGACCAGAACCAGCAGGAGAGATCATATTTCTCCAGTTTTAGCCTCTCTTCATTGGCTGCCTGTTGAATCTAGAATAGAATTTAAAATCCTTCTCCTTACATATAAAGCCCTCCACAACCAGGCACCACTATATATCAAAGACCTCATTGTTCCTTATATACCAAGCAGAGTACTTCGTTCGCAGACTGCAGGCTTACTTGTGGTTCCTAGAGTCTCAAAGAGCCGAGCAGGAGGCAGAGCCTTTGGTTATCAGGCCCCTCTCTTATGGAATAAGCTCCCAGTTAGTGTTAGGGAAGCAGACACCCTCCCCACCTTTAAGACTAGGCTGAAGACTTATCTTTTTGATAAGTCCTATAGCTAGGGATGGTTAGCATCCCTTAGTTATGCTGCTATAGGTTTAGACTGCTGAGGGACATTTCCTGATACACTGAGCTTCTTTCTCTTTAATTCTTTCTTTTACCCCCCCATAACAGTGTTGCATCATTAACATGTATGTCTCCTGTCTCAGCAGGTCTCCCTGGCCGGGAGTAGCAGTTCCTGTTGTCTGTTGTCTTTCTGTCCTCTTCCCCCCACACAGCAGAGGCAGATGGCTGCCTGTCCTGAGCCGGGTTCTGCCGGAGGTTTCCTTCCTGTTAAAAGGGAGTTTTTTCCTTCCCACTGTCGCCAGTGTGCTTGCTCAGGATGGGAGATTGAGTTGGACTCAACTCAATCTGTTGGTTTCCTTATATAGGCTGTTATGAATTGGCCTTCATTATGTTTTCCCCTCTGTCTGTAAAGCGTCTTGAGATGGCATTGCCGTGATTTGACGCTATATAAATAAAGTTGAATTGAATTGAACTTTACTTATTACTAGGAATACTTTAGTCATTCCTAAGACTACTTTACTTATTACTAGGACTACCAAAGTCATTCCTAAGACTACTTTACTTATTACTAGGACTACCAAAGTCATTCCTAAGACTACTTTACTTATTACTAGGACTACCAAAGTCATTCCGAGGTGAATCAAGATTCTAGCGCCTTATTTCCACCTAAGGTAATTTAGTTTTCGATTAGAAGGGGATGAGTTTGTAAAAAAGCATTCAATCTCTAAAGAATAACTTGTAAAGTCCTTTAGAAAGTGTGGAAAAGTTTTTTTGAAGACCACTTTCTGGCTGCTTGGAGGCCAAATCCTAGTATTAAATGAGGGCTGGCTCAGGGTTTTTACTGTAACCAGCTACACGATGAGGAAGAGCAGCTATTTGCACAAAGTTTAAACATTAAATCAGATAAAAGTAAACATTCTAATGTTAACACTGCCTGGAAACGGGCTAAAAAAAAGGAAGCGTGCAGTGATAACATTTGTAATACCTATCATTTCCACGGTTATGTAATCCGAAGGCTTTTACGAGGCTTGTGTGCCGGTTTGAACCTTGTGATGGATCGGATGTGGATATTTACTGGAACAAATCCTGTCTGTTTTTCAGAGTGCATGTTTGATGTCATCATGGTCAATCTCTGTTATCAGACGTGCACACACACACGTTAGACGTGCACGCTGCTGAAGGTCACGTGACTGATGCTTTTACACCTGAGAAAGCTTCAGCTGACCTGATTGGACAGTTTAAACCTGCAGGAGTAAAAGTAATGTTCGCATCTCCAGCCTGTTTTCCGTCTATGGCAGAGACCATGAGTGGAATCTCCCATCAGCCTCCTCTGACCCGACCCTGATGGATCCAGGCTGAATCAATACCTCTCAACCAGAGCAGCAGAATGGCTGATGTGTGCAAACCACTTTAATCCTGCTAATAAACTTCTTATTCTTAATGAGGAAGGAAAAGAAAATGTTCAGGGAGACGGGATAGTTTGGTGTTGCTGGATGAAAACAAACGGTTACCATGGTGATGGTTAAATGGAAATGAGCCCGAGTGTCCTGGTGGATTGCTGCCAGGCCAGGCAACATGATGATTTACATAAATAAAAACAGAAAATATCAGCAGTCACTAGTAAGATGGGTTAAAGAAAGAACATCGTAGTCGTACCATGCGTACTTGCTTGTGTACTCTGCTTGTCCACTAGGGGGTGCATTAGAGAACTCGGACTGGAAGCAGCTGCTGGATGTGGAGGGTAGAGGAGCCGAGGTTCATTTTCAGGTTACGGCAGACTGAACTATGATTGGTGTTGCAGATCAGTAGTGTGTTTGGTTCCATTTCCATCAGGACAGTCCGCACCACTACGTTCTATAACAAAAAAATTATGCACCTTCATTTGGTTTGGATCTGATCAGACTTCCAGGAAAATGCCAAAACTCCTGGTTGGGGAGCAATAGTCCCCCGAAACAACCACTGACAAAGAAGAAGAAAAAAGCAGCTCACCGATTGGCCAGGACTGAAAACAACTCATTCACCACCAGTAAACAACAGAGGAACACCAATTTCTGCTTTCTGGCTTCACTTCGGAGTTCAGATCTCATCAGGTTTTCACCTGAATGTGTCCAGCTGGAGCGGAAGCCTCCATGTTGATCGATGCATGTACAACGTCCCTTCCTGCCTTTGGTCCACTGGATGGTTAGTGCTCACCGCGTTAGCGAGCCGTAGCCGGTTTCATTAGCACGCCATTTTGGTCCCAACGCACCGGAAGACCATAAAACATGCCAGCTTTGTCTAATCCCACAAGCTTTCCATCATTTTTACCGTTTTCACCTCTGTGACTTACACCTTGTCATGTTGGAAATACACTGCCCCCTACTGGCTCCTGATGAACTGCAGTCTGTAAATATGTACAGACCAATGCTCAACACGGATGATAAACACTTCACTGAAGGAAAATTCATTCTCAGCCAACATAGAAGTAAATATAACAATATCCTGCTGCATGTCAACGTCCCACTTCATACAAAACCTGCTTTTATTTTACATATAGTTTTAATTTGTCCCAATCGTCAAAGAACACCTGAGACAACACGGACCAGCAGGAAGCTGTTTGAGGGGGACCCTTTTGACCGCTGCACCAGGAAACCTGCAGCAGGTGTTTTATTGGAGCTTCAGGTGAAGCTGCAGCGCTTGTCCGTTGCCATGGAGATGACCATGTCCAGGTGTTCCTGGACAATCAGCTCCAAACATGCATGTAGACCAGCAGCCAGGTGACCTCTGACCCTTAATCAGAGGTCAAGTGGGTCAGGTTGCTGGAGGAACCGCCTCAGACTGGCTGATGGGTCCGACCGTGTCTCTCCGGGTCTCTCCCGGTCTCTGGTCTCTCCAGGTCTTTCCTGGTCTCTCCAGGTCTTTCCCGGTCTCTCCTGGTCTCTGGCCTCTCTGGGTCTCTACTGGTCTCTGGTCTCTCCGGGTCTCTCCCGGTCTCTGGTCTCTCCTGGTCTCTGGTCTCTCCTGATCTCTCCGGGTCTCTCCGGGTCTCTCCTGGTCTCTGATCTCTCCGGGTCTCTCCTGGTCTCTGGTCTCTCCGGGTCTCTCCTGGTCTCTGGTCTCTCCGGGTCTCTCCTGGTCTCTGGTCTCTCCGGGTCTCTCCTGGTCTCTCCAGGTCTCTGGTCTCTCCTGGTCTCTCCGGGTCTCTCCTGGTCTCTGGTCTCTCCGGGTCTCTCCTGGTCTCTCCGGGTCTCTCCTGGTCTCTGGTCTCTCCGGGTCTCTCCTGGTCTCTCCAGGTCTCTGGTCTCTCCGGGTCTCTCCTGGTCTCTGGTCTCTCCGGGTCTCTCCCGGTCTCTGGTCTCTCCGGGTCTCTCCTGGTCTCTGGTCTCTCCGGGTCTCTCCTGGTCTCTGGTCTCTCCGGGTCTCTGGTCTCTCCGGGTCTCTCCTGGTCTCTCCAGGTCTCTCCTGGTCTCTGGTCTCTCCAGGTCTCTGGTCTCTCCTGGTCTCTGGTCTCTCCGGGTCTCTCCTGGTCTCTGGTCTCTCCGGGTCTCTCCTGGTCTCTGGTCTCTCCTGGTCTCTGGTCTCTCCGGGTCTCTCCTGGTCTCTCCAGGTCTCTGGTCTCTCCGGGTCTCTCCTGGTCTCTCCAGGTCTCTGGTCTCTCCGGGTCTCTCCGGGTCTCTCCTGGTCTCTGGTCTCTCCGGGTCTCTCCTGGTCTCTCCGGGTCTCTCCTGGTCTCTCCGGGTCTCTCCGGGTCTCTCCTGGTCTCTGGTCTCTCCGGGTCTCTCCTGGTCTCTCCGGGTCTCTCCGGGTCTCTCCTGGTCTCTGGTCTCTCCTGGTCTCTGGTCTCTCCGGGTCTCTCCGGGTCTCTCCTGGTCTCTCCGGGTCTCTCCGGGTCTCTCCGGGTCTCTCCTGGTCTCTGGTCTCTCCTGGTCTCTCCGGGTCTCTCCTGGTCTCTCCGGGTCTCTCCTGGTCTCTCCTGGTCTCTCCGGGTCTCTCCTGGTCTCTGGTCTCTCCTGGTCTCTGGTCTCTCCTGGTCTCTGGTCTCTCCTGGTCTCTCCGGGTCTCTGGTCTCTCCTGGTCTCTCCTGGTCTCTGGTCTCTCCTGGTCTCTGGTCTCTCCTGGTCTCTCCTGGTCTCTGGTCTCTCCTGGTCTCTGGTCTCTCCGGGTCTCTCAGGTCGGGTCTCCAGGTGTTCCGTCGTCCTGCAGAAGGTCTGCTCTTCAGTCAGAGTCTTCTTCAGGTGCGGAATCAGTCAACAGGTGTTTCATCCGACCTGCCTTCACAGCGCACGCGCCGCGCGCGGCGTCCTGCGGGACCTGAGAAAGTTCGGAGGTCCAACTGGACCCGCAGGAAGACCCGCAGGAGGGGACCAGACCACGGCTCCGCGTGCTCTGACGTGTCTTACCTTGACGCCTTCCTCACGAAGTAGACGCGCGCGAAGTCCAGGTGGTCGTCCAGCCACGCTTCCATCCGCTCGCGCTCCGCGACACCGCGGTCCTCCATGACGCCGCGCCGCGAGGACCGAGAGTCTCCCCGCCGCGCGCTCCACTCACTGGCTGCACATCTGCGCGCGCCGCGGAGTATCCGCCGGAGGCGCGCCCGCGCGAGAGAGAGAGAGAGGAAGTGGGAAGGACGTCGGTCGCAGCGCGCGACCAGTGGTGACTGGGAGGGGGAGGGGACCCAGTCGGTCTCAGGCGAGTTGTACCGGGAACCGGTTTGGACCCAGTCGGTCTCAGACTAGTTGTACCGGGAACCGGTTTGGACCCAGTCGGTCTCAGACTAGTTGTACCGGGAACCGGTTTGGACCCAGTCGGTCTCAGGCGAGTTGTACCGGGAACCGGTTTGGACCCAGTCGGTCTCAGGCGAGTTGTACCGGGAACCGGTTTGGACCCAGTCGGTCTCAGACTAGTTGTACCGGGAACCGGTTTGGACCCAGTCGGTCTCAGGCGAGTTGTACCGGGAACCGGTTTGGACCCAGTCGGTCTCAGGCGAGTTGTACCGGGAACCGGTTTGGACCCAGTCGGTCTCAGACTAGTTGTACCGGGAACCGGTTTGGACCCAGTCGGTCTCAGACTAGTTGTACCGGGAACCGGTTTGGACCCAGTCGGTCTCAGACTAGTTGTACCGGGAACCGGTTTGGACCCAGTCGGTCTCAGGCGAGTTGTACCGGGAACCGGTTTGGACCCAGTCGGTCTCAGGCGAGTTGTACCGGGAACCGGTTTGGACCCAGTCGGTCTCAGACTAGTTGTACCGGGAACCGGTTTGGACCCAGTCGGTCTCAGGCGAGTTGTACCGGGAACCGGTTTGGACCCAGTCGGTCTCAGGCGAGTTGTACCGGGAACCGGTTTGGACCCAGTCGGTCTCAGACTAGTTGTACCGGGAACCGGTTTGGACCCAGTCGGTCTCAGACTAGTTGTACCGGGAACCGGTTTGGACCCAGTCGGTCTCAGACTAGTTGTACCGGGAACCGGTTTGGACCCAGTCGGTCTCAGACTAGTTGTACCGGGAACCGGTTTGGACCCAGTCGGTCTCAGGCGAGTTGTACCGGGAACCGGTTTGGACCCAGTCGGTCTCAGGCGAGTTGTACCGGGAACCGGTTTGGACCCAGTCGGTCTCAGACTAGTTGTACCGGGAACCGGTTTGGACCCAGTCGGTCTCAGGCGAGTTGTACCGGGAACCGGTTTGGACCCAGTCGGTCTCAGGCGAGTTGTACCGGGAACCGGTTTGGACCCAGTCGGTCTCAGGCGAGTTGTACCGGGAACCGGTTTGGACCCAGTCGGTCTCAGACTAGTTGTACCGGGAACCGGTTTGGACCCAGTCGGTCTCAGACTAGTTGTACCGGGAACCGGTTTGGACCCAGTCGGTCTCAGACTAGTTGTACCGGGAACCGGTTTGGACCCAGTCGGTCTCAGACTAGTTGTACCGGGAACCGGTTTGGACCCAGTCGGTCTCAGGCGAGTTGTACCGGGAACCGGTTTGGACCCAGTCGGTCTCAGACTAGTTGTACCGGGAACCGGTTTGGACCCAGTCGGTCTCAGGCGAGTTGTACCGGGAACCGGTTTGGACCCAGTCGGTCTCAGACTAGTTGTACCGGGAACCGGTTTGGACCCAGTCGGTCTCAGACTAGTTGTACCGGGAACCGGTTTGGACCCAGTCGGTCTCAGACTAGTTGTACCGGGAACCGGTTTGGACCCAGTTGGTCTCAGGCGAGTTGTACCGGGAACCGGTTTGGACCCAGTCGGTCTCAGACTAGTTGTACCGGGAACCGGTTTGGACCCAGTCGGTCTCAGGCGAGTTGTACCGGGAACCGGTTTGGACCCAGTCGGTCTCAGACTAGTTGTACCGGGAACCGGTTTGGACCCAGTCGGTCTCAGACTAGTTGTACCGGGAACCGGTTTGGACCCAGTCGGTCTCAGGCGAGTTGTACCGGGAACCGGTTTGGACCCAGTCGGTCTCAGACTAGTTGTACCGGGAACCGGTTTGGACCCAGTTGGTCTCAGGCGAGTTGTACCGGGAACCGGTTTGGACCCAGTCGGTCTCAGACTAGTTGTACCGGGAACCGGTTTGGACCCAGTCGGTCTCAGACTAGTTGTACCGGGAACCGGTTTGGACCCAGTCGGTCTCAGACTAGTTGTACCGGGAACCGGTTTGGACCCAGTCGGTCTCAGGCGAGTTGTACCGGGAACCGGTTTGGACCCAGTCGGTCTCAGACTAGTTGTACCGGGAACCGGTTTGGACCCAGTCGGTCTCAGACTAGTTGTACCGGGAACCGGTTTGGACCCAGTCGGTCTCAGGCGAGTTGTACCGGGAACCGGTTTGGACCCAGTCGGTCTCAGACTAGTTGTACCGGGAACCGGTTTGGACCCAGTCGGTCTCAGGCGAGTTGTACCGGGAACCGGTTTGGACCCAGTCGGTCTCAGACTAGTTGTACCGGGAACCGGTTTGGACCCAGTCGGTCTCAGACTAGTTGTACCGGGAACCGGTTTGGACCCAGTCGGTCTCAGGCGAGTTGTACCGGGAACCGGTTTGGACCCAGTCGGTCTCAGGCGAGTTGTACCGGGAACCGGTTTGGACCCAGTCGGTCTCAGGCGAGTTGTACCGGGAACCGGTTTGGACCCAGTCGGTCTCAGACTAGTTGTACCGGGAACCGGTTTGGACCCAGTCGGTCTCAGACTAGTTGTACCGGGAACCGGTTTGGACCCAGTCGGTCTCAGACTAGTTGTACCGGGAACCGGTTTGGACCCAGTCGGTCTCAGGCGAGTTGTACCGGGAACCGGTTTGGACCCAGTCGGTCTCAGACTAGTTGTACCGGGAACCGGTTTGGACCCAGTCGGTCTCAGACTAGTTGTACCGGGAACCGGTTTGGACCCAGTCGTCTCAGACTAGTTGTACCGGGAACCGGTTTGGACCCAGTCGGTCTCAGGCGAGTTGTACCGGGAACCGGTTTGAACCCAGTCGGTCTCAGGCGAGTTGTACCGGGAACCGGTTTGGACCCAGTCGGTCTCAGGCGAGTTGTACCGGGAACCGGTTTGGACCCAGTCGGTCTCAGACTAGTTGTACCGGGAACCGGTTTGGACCCAGTCGGTCTCAGACTAGTTGTACCGGGAACCGGTTTGGACCCAGTCGGTCTCAGGCGAGTTGTACCGGGAACCGGTTTGGACCCAGTCGGTCTCAGGCGAGTTGTACCGGGAACCGGTTTGGACCCAGTCGGTCTCAGACTAGTTGTACCGGGAACCGGTTTGGACCCAGTCGGTCTCAGACTAGTTGTACCGGGAACCGGTTTGGACCCAGTCGGTCTCAGGCGAGTTGTACCGGGAACCGGTTTGGACCCAGTCGGTCTCAGACTAGTTGTACCGGGAACCGGTTTGGACCCAGTCGGTCTCAGACTAGTTGTACCGGGAACCGGTTTGGACCCAGTCGTCTCAGACTAGTTGTACCGGGAACCGGTTTGGACCCAGTCGGTCTCAGGCGAGTTGTACCGGGAACCGGTTTGAACCCAGTCGGTCTCAGGCGAGTTGTACCGGGAACCGGTTTGGACCCAGTCGGTCTCAGGCGAGTTGTACCGGGAACCGGTTTGGACCCAGTCGGTCTCAGACTAGTTGTACCGGGAACCGGTTTGGACCCAGTCGGTCTCAGACTAGTTGTACCGGGAACCGGTTTGGACCCAGTCGGTCTCAGGCGAGTTGTACCGGGAACCGGTTTGGACCCAGTCGGTCTCAGGCGAGTTGTACCGGGAACCGGTTTGGACCCAGTCGGTCTCAGACTAGTTGTACCGGGAACCGGTTTGGACCCAGTCGGTCTCAGACTAGTTGTACCGGGAACCGGTTTGGACCCAGTCGGTCTCAGACTAGTTGTACCGGGAACCGGTTTGGACCCAGTCGGTCTCAGACTAGTTGTACCGGGAACCGGTTTGGACCCAGTCGGTCTCAGACTAGTTGTACCGGGAACCGGTTTGGACCCAGTCGGTCTCAGACTAGTTGTACCGGGAACCGGTTTGGACCCAGTCGGTCTCAGGCGAGTTGTACCGGGAACCGGTTTGGACCCAGTCGGTCTCAGGCGAGTTGTACCGGGAACCGGTTTGGACCCAGTCGGTCTCAGGCGAGTTGTACCGGGAACCGGTTTGGACCCAGTCGGTCTCAGGCGAGTTGTACCGGGAACCGGTTTGGACCCAGTCGGTCTCAGACTAGTTGTACCGGGAACCGGTTTGGACCCAGTCGGTCTCAGACTAGTTGTACCGGGAACCAGTTTGGACCCAGTAGGTCTCAGGCGAGTTGTACCGGGAACCGGTTTGGACCCAGACGGTCTCAGACTAGTTGTACCGGGAACCGGTTTGGACCCAGTCGGTCTCAGACTAGTTGTACCGGGAACCGGTTTGGACCCAGTCGGTCTCAGGCGAGTTGTACCGGGAATCATCCACGCCCCCCTCTCAGCTCCACCTCTTTGCCCATATTTGTATTTTCCGGGCGAGATGACGCGCATGCCCCTGCCAAGATGGTGACGGTAGGAACCGCCCACCGCAGCTCCTCAGGAACCTACGGGTGACGTCACGGAGGCTCCGCCCATCTCTATATATAGAATATGGCTGCTGCTCATTCATAAACATCCTGCTGACAGAAAGACATTTATTCCAGTCGGTCGTACTGGGAGGGAAGTTCAGACCCGGATCTGCATCGCAGACTTACAGGTTACTGGTAAAAGTCCAGTTAGAGACAGACTGAACCAATATGGCTTGTTGGACATGTTGGACACACCAGACCAATGTAGACGTGTCTGGTCCTACAAAGTCTTAAAGCAGCTGCCAGCAAGGTGGTGGAGGGGTCCCGGTGTCCTGAAGCGGACCATGAGGTCTCAGTCTGGTCCAGGTAGAGTCTAGACCTCGTCCTGACCGGTCCAGTCAGAGTCCAGACCTCGTCCTGACCGGTCCAGTCAGAGTCCAGACCTCGTCCTGACCGGTCCAGTCAGAGTCCAGACCAATCAGAGTCCAGACCTCGTCCTGACTGGTCCAGTCAGAGTCCAGACCTCGTCCTGACTGAGTCGCTGGACCGGGACCTTCAAAGCGTTGGGTTGCCTGCTCTGGTTCTTCGGCTGCAGAATGAAGAGATGGATTCCATGTTTGACACGTCTGAAACTGTTTTTGTGGAATAAATAACGAGTCTGCTCTGTGGTGTGTTGGACATCGCAGGTTGGATTTGTCCCGATAGAAGAGCTGCGTATTGTTTTCATCATGTCCTGCTCTGGAAGACATTTTATTTCCTCTGTGGTCTGCGAGTCCTTCTCCTTCATGAACAGGTCCCAGATCCAGAACTGGATTCAGGTCTTTCTCATCTCCATGTCAGAAAACCTGAAAGCACCAACATTACCAATCTGGAGGGAAGTCAAGGACGTCTCCATGTGGTTTCAACATTCCCCAGATTTACTGAGGTCAGACAGGAGGACGGAACAGTTCTTCTCACAGCGCCGTGAGAAGAACTGTTCGGGACCTTAAACCTGGACCAGAGCAGAGTCTGGACCCTCCTCGGGACCTTAAACCTGGACCTGAGCAGAGCCTGGACCCTCCGCGGGACCTTAAACCTGGACCTGAGCGGAATCTGGACCCTCCGCTAGTCCCTACAGAACCTAAACCATGCTGGTCCCTACAGAACCTAAACCATACTGGTCCCTACAGAACCTAAACCATGCTGGTCCCAACAGAACCTAAACCATGCTGGTCTCTACAGAACCTAAACCATGCTGGTCCCTACAGAACCTAAACCATGCTGGTCTCTACAGAACCTAAACCATGCTGGTTCTTACAGAACCTAAACCATGCTGGTCCCAACAGAACCTAAACCATGCTGGTCTCTACAGAACCTAAACCATGCTGGTCCCTACAGAACCTAAACCATGCTGGTCTCTACAGAACCTAAACCATGCTGGTTCTTACAGAACCTAAACCATGCTGGTCCCTACAGAACCTAAACCATGCTGGTTCATACAGAACCTAAACCATGCTGGTCCCTACAGAACCTAAACCATGCTGGTCCCTGCAGGACCTAAACCATGCTGGTCCCTACAGAACCTAAACCATGCTGGTTCTTACAGAACCTAAACCATGCTGGTCCCTACAGAACCTAAACCATGCTGGTCCCTACAGAACCTAAACCATGCTGGTTCTTACAGAACCTGAACCATGCTGGTCTCTACAGAACCTAAACCATGCTGGTCCCTACAGAACCTAAACCATGCTGGTCCCTACAGAACCTAAACCATGCTGGTCCCTACAGAACCTAAACCATGCTGGTCCCTACAGAACCTAAACCATGCTGGTTCTTACAGAACCTAAACCATGCTAGTCTCTACATAACCTAAACCATGCTAGTCCCTACAAAACCTAAACCATGCTGGTCCCTACAGAACCTAAACCATGCTGGTCCCTACAGAACCTAAACCAGGCTGGTCCCTACAGAACCTAAACCATGCTGGTTCTTACAGAACCTAAACCATGCTAGTCTCTACAGAACCTAAACCATGCTGGTCCCTACAGAACCTAAACCATGCTGGTCCCTACAGAACCTAAACCATGCTGGTTCTTACAGAACCTAAACCATGCTAGTCCCTACAGAACCTAAACCATGCTGGTCTCTACAGAACCTAAACCATGCTGGTCCCTACAGAACCTAAACCATGCTGGTTCTTACAGAACCTAAACCATGCTGGTCCCTACAGAACCTAAACCATGCTGGTCCCTACAGAACCTAAACCATGCTGGTCCCTACAGAACCTAAACCATGCTGGTTCTTACAGAACCTAAACCATGCTAGTCTCTACATAACCTAAACCATGCTGGTCCCTACAGAACCTAAACCATGCTGGTTCTTACAGAACCTAAACCATGCTGGTACCTACAGAACCTAAACCATGCTAGTCCCTACAGAACCTAAACCATGCTGGTCTCTACAGAACCTAAACCATGCTGGTCCCTACAGAACCTAAACCATGCTGGTTCTTACAGGACCTAAACCATGCTGGTCCCTACAGAACCTAAACAATGCTGGTCCCTACAGAACCTAAATCATGCTGGTCCATACAGAACCTAAACCATGCTGGTTCTTACAGAACCTAAACCATGCTAGTCCCTACAGAACCTAAACCATGCTAGTCCCTACAGAACCTAAACCATGCTGGTCTCTACAGAACCTAAACCATGCTGGTCCCTACAGAACCTAAACCATGCTGGTTCTTACAGAACCTAAACCATGCTGGTCCCTACAGAACCTAAACCATGCTAGTCCCTACAGAACCTAAATCATGCTGGTCCATACAGAACCTAAACCATGCTGGTTCTTACAGAACCTAAACCATGCTAGTCTCTACATAACCTAAACCATGCTGGTCCCTACAGAACCTAAACCATACTGGTCCCTACAGAACCTAAACCATGCTGGTTCTTACAGAACCTAAACCATGCTGGTCCCTACAGAACCTAAACCATGCTGGTCTCTACAGAACCTAAACCATGCTGGTCCCTACAGAACCTAAACCATGCTGGTCCCTACAGAACCTAAACCATGCTGGTCCCTACAGAACCTAAACCATGCTAGTCCCTACAGAACCTAAACCATGCTAGTCCCTACAGATCCTAAACCATGCTGGTCTCTACAGAACCTAAACCATGCTGGTCTCTACAGAACCTAAACCATGCTGGTTCTTACAGAACCTAAACCATGCTGGTCTCTACAGAACCTAAACCATGCTGGTCCCCGCAGAACCTAAACCATGCTGGTCCCTACAGAACCTAAACCATGCTGGTCTCTACAGAACCTAAACCATGCTGGTCCCTACAGAACCTAAACCATACTGGTCCCCGCAGAACATAAACCATGCTGGTCCCTACAGAACCTAAACCATGCTGGTTCTTACAGAACCTAAACCATGGTGGTCCCTACAGAACCTAAACCATGCTGGTCCCAACAGAACCTAAACCATGCTGGTCCCCACAGAACCTAAACCATGCTGGTCCCCACAGAACCTAAACCATGCTGGTCCCTACAGAACCTAAACCATGCTGGTTCTTACAGAACCTAAACCATGCTGGTCCCTACAGAACCTAAACCATGCTGGTCTCTACAGAACCTAAACCATGCTGGTCCCTACAGAACCTAAACCATGCTGGTTCTTAAAGAACCTAAACCATGCTGGTCTCTACAGAACCTAAACCATGCTGGTCCCTACAGAACCTAAACCATGCTTGTTCTTACAGAACCTAAACCATGCTGGTCTTTAGAGAACCTAAACCATACTGGTCCCCGCAGAACATAAACCATGCTAGTCCCTATAGAACCTAAACCATGCTGGTCCCTACAGAACCTAAACCATACTGGTCCCCGCAGAACCTAAACCATACTGGTCCCTACAGAACCTAAACCATGCTGGTCTCTACAGAACCTAAACCATGCTGGTCTCTACAGAACCTAAACCATGCTGGTTTCTACAGAACCTAAACCATGCTGGTCCCTACAGAACCTAAACCATGCTGGTCTCTACAGAACCTAAACCATGCTGGTCCCTACAGAACCTAAACCATGCTGGTTCTTACAGAACCTAAACCATGCTGGTCTTTAGAGAACCTAAACCATACTGGTCCCCGCAGAACATAAACCATGCTGGTCCCTACAGAACCTAAACCATGCTGGTCCCTACAGAACCTAAACCATACTGGTCCCCGCAGAACCTAAACCATACTGGTCCCTTCAGAACCTAAACCATGCTGGTCTCTACAGAACCTAAACCATGCTGGTCTCTACAGAACCTAAACCATGCTGGTCTCTACAGAACCTAAACCATGCTGGTCCCTAAAGAACCTAAACCATGCTGGTCTCTACAGAACCTAAACCATGCTGGTCCCTACAGAACCTAAACCATGCTGGTTCTTACAGAACCTAAACCATGCTAGTCCCTACAGAACCTAAACCATGCTGGTCTCTACAGAACCTAAACCATGCTGGTCCCTACAGAACCTAAACCATGCTGGTTCTTACAGAACCTAAACCATGCTGGTCCCTACAGAACCTATAAACCATGCTGGTCCCTACAGAACCTAAACCATGCTGGTCCCTACAGAACCTAAACCATGCTGGTTCTTACAGAACCTAAACCATGCTAGTCTCTACATAGCCTAAACCATGCTGGTCCCTACAGAACCTAAACCATGCTGGTTCTTACAGAACCTAAACCATGCTGGTCCCTACAGAACCTAAACCATGCTAGTCCCTACAGAACCTAAACCATGCTGGTCTCTACAGAACCTAAACCATGCTGGTCCCTACAGAACCTAAACCATGCTGGTTCTTACAGAACCTAAACCATGCTGGTCCCTACAGAACCTAAACAATGCTGGTCCCTACAGAACCTAAATCATGCTGGTCCATACAGAACCTAAACCATGCTGGTTCTTACAGAACCTAAACCATGCTAGTCCCTACAGAACCTAAACCATGCTAGTCCCTACAGAACCTAAACCATGCTGGTCTCTACAGAACCTAAACCATGCTGGTCCCTACAGAACCTAAACCATGCTGGTTCTTACAGAACCTAAACCATGCTGGTCCCTACAGAACCTAAACCATGCTGGTCCCTACAGAACCTAAATCATGCTGGTCCATACAGAACCTAAACCATGCTGGTTCTTACAGAACCTAAACCATGCTAGTCTCTACATAACCTAAACCATGCTGGTCCCTACAGAACCTAAACCATACTGGTCCCTACAGAACCTAAACCATGCTGGTTCTTACAGAACCTAAACCATGCTGGTCCCTACAGAACCTAAACCATGCTGGTCCCTACAGAACCTAAACCATGCTGGTCTCTACAGAACCTAAACCATGCTGGTCCCTACAGAACCTAAACCATGCTGGTCCCTACAGAACCTAAACCATGCTGGTCCCTACAGAACCTAAACCATGCTAGTCCCTACAGAACCTAAACCATGCTGGTTCTTACAGAACCTAAACCATGCTGGTCTCTACAGAACCTAAACCATGCTGGTCCCCGCAGAACCTAAACCATGCTGGTCCCTACAGAACCTAAACCATGCTGGTCCCCGCAGAACCTAAACCATGCTGGTCCCATCAGAACCTAAACCATGCTGGTCTCTACAGAACCTAAACCATGCTGGTCCCTACAGAACCTAAACCATACTGGTCCCCGCAGAACATAAACCATGCTGGTCCCTACAGAACCTAAACCATGCTGGTTCTTACAGAACCTAAACCATGGTGGTCCCTACAGAACCTAAACCATGCTGGTCCCAACAGAACCTAAACCATGCTGGTCCCCACAGAACCTAAACCATGCTGGTCCCCACAGAACCTAAACCATGCTGGTCCCTACAGAACCTAAACCATGCTGGTTCTTACAGAACCTAAACCATGCTGGTCCCTACAGAACCTAAACCATGCTGGTCTCTACAGAACCTAAACCATGCTGGTCCCTACAGAACCTAAACCATGCTGGTTCTTAAAGAACCTAAACCATGCTGGTCTCTACAGAACCTAAACCATGCTGGTCCCTACAGAACCTAAACCATGCTGGTTCTTACAGAACCTAAACCATGCTGGTCTTTAGAGAACCTAAACCATCCTGGTCCCCGCAGAACATAAACCATGCTAGTCCCTACAGAACCTAAACCATGCTGGTCCCTACAGAACCTAAACCATACTGGTCCCCGCAGAACCTAAACCATACTGGTCCCTACAGAACCTAAACCATGCTGGTCTCTACAGAACCTAAACCATGCTGGTCTCTACAGAACCTAAACCATGCTGGTTTCTACAGAACCTAAACCATGCTGGTCCCTACAGAACCTAAACCATGCTGGTCTCTACAGAACCTAAACCATGCTGGTCCCTACAGAACCTAAACCATGCTGGTTCTTACAGAACCTAAACCATGCTGGTCTTTAGAGAACCTAAACCATACTGGTCCCCGCAGAACATAAACCATGCTGGTCCCTACAGAACCTAAACCATGCTGGTCCCTACAGAACCTAAACCATACTGGTCCCCGCAGAACCTAAACCATACTGGTCCCTTCAGAACCTAAACCATGCTGGTCTCTACAGAACCTAAACCATGCTGGTCTCTACAGAACCTAAACCATGCTGGTCTCTACAGAACCTAAACCATGCTGGTCCCTAAAGAACCTAAACCATGCTGGTCTCTACAGAACCTAAACCATGCTGGTCCCTACAGAACCTAAACCATGCTGGTTCTTACAGAACCTAAACAATACTGGTTCTTACAGAACCTAAACCATGCTGGTCTCTACAGAACCTAAACCATGCTGGTCCCTACAGAACCTAAACCATGCTGGTCCCTACAGAACCTAAACCATGCTGGTCCCTACAGAACCTAAACCATGCTAGTCCCTACAGAACCTAAACCATGCTGGTTCTTACAGAACCTAAACCATGCTGGTCTCTACAGAACCTAAACCATGCTGGTCCCTACAGAACCTAAACCATGCTGGTTCTTACAGAACCTAAACCATGCTGGTCTTTAGAGAACCTAAACCATCCTGGTCCCCGCAGAACATAAACCATGCTAGTCCCTACAGAACCTAAACCATGCTGGTCCCTACAGAACCTAAACCATACTGGTCCCCGCAGAACCTAAACCATACTGGTCCCTACAGAACCTAAACCATGCTGGTCTCTACAGAACCTAAACCATGCTGGTCTCTACAGAACCTAAACCATGCTGGTTTCTACAGAACCTAAACCATGCTGGTCCCTACAGAACCTAAACCATGCTGGTCTCTACAGAACCTAAACCATGCTGGTCCCTACAGAACCTAAACCATGCTGGTTCTTACAGAACCTAAACCATGCTGGTCTTTAGAGAACCTAAACCATACTGGTCCCCGCAGAACATAAACCATGCTAGTCCCTACAGAACCTAAACCATGCTGGTCCCTACAGAACCTAAACCATACTGGTCCCCGCAGAACCTAAACCATACTGGTCCCTTCAGAACCTAAACCATGCTGGTCTCTACAGAACCTAAACCATGCTGGTCTCTACAGAACCTAAACCATGCTGGTCTCTACAGAACCTAAACCATGCTGGTCCCTAAAGAACCTAAACCATGCTGGTCTCTACAGAACCTAAACCATGCTGGTCCCTACAGAACCTAAACCATGCTGGTTCTTACAGAACCTAAACAATACTGGTTCTTACAGAACCTAAACCATGCTGGTCTCTACAGAACCTAAACCATGCTGGTCCCTACAGAACCTAAACCATGCTG
Organism: Telmatherina bonti; assembly: GCF_933228915.1. NCBI lineage: Eukaryota > Metazoa > Chordata > Actinopteri > Atheriniformes > Telmatherinidae > Telmatherina > Telmatherina bonti. The sequence goes on along the minus strand of NC_136616.1, from coordinate 1,120,545 downwards.
GTCCCTACAGAACCTAAACCATGCTAGTCCCTACAGAACCTAAACCATGCTGGTTCTTACAGAACCTAAACCATGCTGGTCTCTACAGAACCTAAACCATGCTGGTCTCTACAGAACCTAAACCATGCTGGTCTCTACAGAACCTAAACCATGCTGGTCCCTACAGAACCTGCGGAAACCATGCTGGTCTCTACAGAACCTGCGGAAACCATGCTGGTCTCTACAGAACCTAAACCATGCTGGTCTCTACAGAACCTAAACCATGCTGGTCTCTACAGAACCTAAACCATGCTGGTCTCTACAGAACCTAAACCATGCTGGTCTCTTCAGAACCTAAACCATACTGGTCCCCGCAGAACCTAAACCATACTGGTCCCTACAGAACCTAAACCATACTGGTCCCTACAGAACCTAAACCATGCTGGTTCTTACAGAACCTAAACCATGCTGGTCTCTACAGAACCTAAACCATGCTGGTCCCTACAGAACCTAAACCATGCTGGTTCTTACAGAACCTAAACCATGCTGGTCTTTAGAGAACCTAAACCATACTGGTCCCCGCAGAACATAAACCATGCTGGTCCCTACAGAACCTAAGTCATGCTGGTCCCTGCAGGACCTAAACCATGCTGGTCCCTACAGAACCTAAACCATGCTAGTCTCTACATAACCTAAACCATGCTGGTCCCTACAGAACCTAAACCATACTGGTCCCTACAGAACCTAAACCATGCTGGTCCCAACAGAACCTAAACCATCCTGGTCCCCACAGAACCTAAACCATGCTGGTCCCTACAGAACCTAAACCATGCTGGATCTTACAGAACCTAAACCATGCCCGTCTCTACAGAACCTAAACCATGCTGGTCCCCGCAGAACCTAAACCATGCTGGTCCCTACAGAACCTAAACCATGCTGGTCTCTACAGAACCTAAACCATGCTGGTCCCTACAGAACCTAAACCATGCTGGTCCCTACAGAACCTAAACCATACTGGTCCCCGCAGAACATAAACCATGCTGGTCCCTACAGAACCTAAACCATGCTGGTTCTTACAGAACCTAAACCATGGTGGTCCCTACAGAACCTAAACCATGCTGGTCTCTACAGAACCTAAACCATACTGGTCCCCTCAGAACCTAAACCATGCTAGTCCCTACAGAACCTACACCATGCTGGTCCCTACAGAACCTAAACCATGCTGGTCCCAACAGAACCTAAACCATGCTGGTCCCCACAGAACCTAAACCATGCTGGTCCCCACAGAACCTAAACCATGCTGGTCCCTACAGAACCTAAACCATGCTGGTTCTTACAGAACCTAAACCATGCTGGTCCCTACAGAACCTAAACCATGCTGGTCTCTACAGAACCTAAACCATGCTGGTCCCTACAGAACCTAAACCATGCTGGTTCTTACAGAACCTAAACCATGCTGGTCTTAAGAGAACCTAAACCATACTGGTCCCCGCTGAACATAAACCATGCTAGTCCCTACAGAACCTAAACCATGCTGGTCCCTACAGAACCTAAACCATACTGGTCCCCGCAGAACCTAAACCATACTGGTCCCTACAGAACCTAAACCATGCTGGTCTCTACAGAACCTAAACCATGCTGGTCTCTACAGAACCTAAACCATGCTGGTCTCTACAGAACCTAAACCATGCTGGTCCCTACAGAACCTAAACCATGCTGGTCTCTACAGAACCTAAACCATGCTGGTCCCTACAGAACCTAAACCATGCTGGTTCTTACAGAACCTAAACCATGCTGGTCTTTAGAGAACCTAAACCATACTGGTCCCCGCAGAACATAAACCATGCTGGTCCCTACAGAACCTAAACCATGCTGGTCCCTACAGAACCTAAACCATGCTGGTCCCTACAGAACCTAAACCATGCTGGTCTCTACAGAACCTAAACCATGCTGGTCCCTACAGAACCTAAACCATGCTGGTTCTTAAAGAACCTAAACCATGCTGGTCTCTACAGAACCTAAACCATGCTGGTCCCTACAGAACCTAAACCATGCTGGTTCTTACAGAACCTAAACCATGCTGGTCTTTAGAGAACCTAAACCATCCTGGTCCCCGCAGAACATAAACCATGCTAGTCCCTACAGAACCTAAACCATGCTGGTCCCTACAGAACCTAAACCATACTGGTCCCCGCAGAACCTAAACCATACTGGTCCCTACAGAACCTAAACCATGCTGGTCTCTACAGAACCTAAACCATGCTGGTCTCTACAGAACCTAAACCATGCTGGTTTCTACAGAACCTAAACCATGCTGGTCCCTACAGAACCTAAACCATGCTGGTCTCTACAGAACCTAAACCATGCTGGTCCCTACAGAACCTAAACCATGCTGGTTCTTACAGAACCTAAACCATGCTGGTCTTTAGAGAACCTAAACCATACTGGTCCCCGCAGAACATAAACCATGCTGGTCCCTACAGAACCTAAACCATGCTGGTCCCTACAGAACCTAAACCATACTGGTCCCCGCAGAACCTAAACCATACTGGTCCCTTCAGAACCTAAACCATGCTGGTCTCTACAGAACCTAAACCATGCTGGTCTCTACAGAACCTAAACCATGCTGGTCTCTACAGAACCTAAACCATGCTGGTCCCTAAAGAACCTAAACCATGCTGGTCTCTACAGAACCTAAACCATGCTGGTCCCTACAGAACCTAAACCATGCTGGTTCTTACAGAACCTAAACAATACTGGTTCTTACAGAACCTAAACCATGCTGGTCTCTACAGAACCTAAACCATGCTGGTCCCTACAGAACCTAAACCATGCTGGTCCCTACAGAACCTAAACCATGCTGGTCCCTACAGAACCTAAACCATGCTAGTCCCTACAGAACCTAAACCATGCTGGTTCTTACAGAACCTAAACCATGCTGGTCTCTACAGAACCTAAACCATGCTGGTCTCTACAGAACCTAAACCATGCTGGTCTCTACAGAACCTAAACCATGCTGGTCCCTACAGAACCTGCGGAAACCATGCTGGTCTCTACAGAACCTAAACCATGCTGGTCCCTACAGAACCTAAACCATGCTGGTCTCTACAGAACCTAAACCATGCTGGTCTCTACAGAACCTAAACCATGCTGGTCTCTACAGAACCTAAACCATGCTGGTCTCTTCAGAACCTAAACCATACTGGTCCCCGCAGAACCTAAACCATACTGGTCCCTACAGAACCTAAACCATACTGGTCCCTACAGAACCTAAACCATGCTGGTTCTTACAGAACCTAAACCATGCTGGTCTCTACAGAACCTAAACCATGCTGGTCCCTACAGAACCTAAACCATGCTGGTTCTTACAGAACCTAAACCATGCTGGTCTTTAGAGAACCTAAACCATACTGGTCCCCGCAGAGCATAAACCATGCTGGTCCCTACAGAACCTAAATCATGCTGGTCCCTGCAGGACCTAAACCATGCTGGTCCCTACAGAACCTAAACCATGCTAGTCTCTACATAACCTAAACCATGCTGGTCCCAACAGAACCTAAACCATCCTGGTCCCCACAGAACCTAAACCATGCTGGTCCCTACAGAACCTAAACCATGCTGGATCTTACAGAACCTAAACCATGCTGGTCTCTACAGAACCTAAACCATGCTGGTCCCCGCAGAACCTAAACCATGCTGGTCCCTACAGAACCTAAACCATGCTGGTCTCTACAGAACCTAAACCATGCTGGTCCCTACAGAACCTAAACCATGCTGGTCCCTACAGAACCTAAACCATACTGGTCCCCGCAGAACATAAACCATGCTGGTCCCTACAGAACCTAAACCATGCTGGTTCTTACAGAACCTAAACCATGGTGGTCCCTACAGAACCTAAACCATGCTGGTCTCTACAGAACCTAAACCATACTGGTCCCCTCAGAACCTAAACCATGCTAGTCCCTACAGAACCTACACCATGCTGGTCCCTACAGAACCTAAACCATGCTGGTCCCAACAGAACCTAAACCATGCTGGTCCCCACAGAACCTAAACCATGCTGGTCCCCACAGAACCTAAACCATGCTGGTCCCTACAGAACCTAAACCATGCTGGTTCTTACAGAACCTTAACCATGCTGGTCCCTACAGAACCTAAACCATGCTGGTCTCTACAGAACCTAAACCATGCTGGTCCCTACAGAACCTAAACCATGCTGGTTCTTACAGAACCTAAACCATGCTGGTCTTTAGAGAACCTAAACCATACTGGTCCCCGCTGAACATAAACCATGCTAGTCCCTACAGAACCTAAACCATGCTGGTCCCTACAGAACCTAAACCATACTGGTCCCCGCAGAACCTAAACCATACTGGTCCCTACAGAACCTAAACCATGCTGGTCTCTACAGAACCTAAACCATGCTGGTCTCTACAGAACCTAAACCATGCTGGTCTCTACAGAACCTAAACCATGCTGGTCCCTACAGAACCTAAACCATGCTGGTCTCTACAGAACCTAAACCATGCTGGTCCCTACAGAACCTAAACCATGCTGGTTCTTACAGAACCTAAACCATGCTGGTCTTTAGAGAACCTAAACCATACTGGTCCCCGCAGAACATAAACCATGCTGGTCCCTACAGAACCTAAACCATGCTGGTCCCTACAGAACCTAAACCATACTGGTCCCCGCAGAACCTAAACCATACTGGTCCCTTCAGAACCTAAACCATGCTGGTCTCTACAGAACCTAAACCATGCTGGTCTCTACAGAACCTAAACCATGCTGGTCTCTACAGAACCTAAACCATGCTGGTCCCCGCAGAACATAAACCATGCTGGTCCCTACAGAACCTAAACCATGCTGGTCTCTACAGAACCTAAACCATGCTGGTCCCTACAGAACCTAAACCATGCTGGTTCTTACAGAACCTAAACCATGCTGGTCTTTAGAGAACCTAAACCATACTGGTCCCCGCTGAACATAAACCATGCTAGTCCCTACAGAACCTAAACCATGCTGGTCCCTACAGAACCTAAACCATGCTGGTCCCTACAGAAACTAAACCATGCTGGTCCCTACAGAACCTAAACCATACTGGTCCCCGCAGAACATAAACCATGCTGGTCCCTACAGAACCTAAACCATGCTGGTTCTTACAGAACCTAAACCATGGTGGTCCCTACAGAACCTAAACCATGCTGGTCCCTACAGAACCTAAACCATACTGGTCCCCGCAGAACCTAAACCATGCTAGTCCCTACAGAACCTAAACCATACTGGTCCCCGCAGAACATAAACCATGCTGGTCCCTACAGAACCTAAACCATGCTGGTTCTTACAGAACCTAAACCATGGTGGTCCCTACAGAACCTAAACCATGCTGGTCTCTACAGAACCTAAACCATACTGGTCCCCGCAGAACCTAAACCATGCTAGTCCCTACAGAACCTACACCATGCTGGTCCCTACAGAACCTAAACCATGCTGGTCCCAACAGAACCTAAACCATGCTGGTCCCCACAGAACCTAAACCATGCTGGTCCCCGCTGAACATAAACCATGCTGGTCCCTACAGAACCTAAACCATGCTGGTTCTTACAGAACCTAAACCATGCTGGTCCCTACAGAACCTAAACCATGCTGGTCTCTACAGAACCTAAACCATGCTGGTCCCTACAGAACCTAAACCATGCTGGTTCTTACAGAACCTAAACCATGCTGGTCTTTAGAGAACCTAAACCATACTGGTCCCCGCTGAACATAAACCATACTAGTCCCTACAGAACCTAAACCATGCTGGTCCCTACAGAACCTAAACCATACTGGTCCCCGCAGAACCTAAACCATACTGGTCCCTACAGAACCTAAACCATGCTGGTCTCTACAGAACCTAAACCATGCTGGTCTCTACAGAACCTAAACCATGCTGGTCTCTACAGAACCTAAACCATGCTGGTCCCTACAGAACCTAAACCATGCTGGTCTCTACAGAACCTAAACCATGCTGGTCCCTACAGAACCTAAACCATGCTGGTCTCTACAGAACCTAAACCATGCTGGTTCTTACAGAACCTAAACCATGCTGGTCTTTAGAGACCCTAAACCATACTGGTCCCCGCAGAACATAAACCATGCTGGTCCCTACAGAACCTAAACCATGCTGGTCCCTACAGAACCTAAACCATACTGGTCCCCGCAGAACCTAAACCATACTGGTCCCTTCAGAACCTAAACCATGCTGGTCTCTACAGAACCTAAACCATGCTGGTCTCTACAGAACCTAAACCATATTGGTCCCCGCAGAACCTAAACCATGCTGGTCCCTACAGAACCTACACCATGCTGGTCCCAACAGAACCTAAACCATGCTGGTCCCAACAGAACCTAAACCATGCTGGTCCCCACAGAACCTAAACCATGCTGGTCCCCACAGAACCTAAACCATGCTGGTCCCTACAGAACCTAAACCATGCTGGTTCTTACAGAACCTAAACCATGCTGGTCCCTAAAGAACCTAAACCATGCTGGTCTCTACAGAACCTAAACCATGCTGGTCCCTACAGAACCTAAACCATGCTGGTTCTTACAGAACCTAAACCATGCTGATCTTTAGAGAACCTAAACCATACTGGTCCCCGCTGAACATAAACCATGCTAGTCCCTACAGAACCTAAACCATGCTGGTCCCTACAGAACCTAAACCATACTGGTCCCCGCAGAACCTAAACCATACTGGTCCCTACAGAACCTAAACCATGCTGGTCTCTACAGAACCTAAACCATGCTGGTCTCTACAGAACCTAAACCATGCTGGTCCCTACAGAACCTAAACCATGCTGGTCTCTACAGAACCTAAACCATGCTGGTCCCTACAGAACCTAAACCATGCTGGTTCTTACAGAACCTAAACCATGCTGGTCTTTAGAGAACCTAAACCATACTGGTCCCCGCAGAACATAAACCATGCTGGTCCCTACAGAACCTAAACCATGCTGGTCCCTACAGAACCTAAACCATACTGGTCCCCGCAGAACCTAAACCATACTGGTCCCTTCAGAACCTAAACCATGCTGGTCTCTACAGAACCTAAACCATGCTGGTCTCTACAGAACCTAAACCATGCTGGTCTCTACAGAACCTAAACCATGCTGGTCCCCGCAGAACCTAAACCATGCTGGTCCCTACAGAACCTAAACCATGCTGGTCTCTACAGAACCTAAACCATGCTGGTCCCTACAGAACCTAAACCATGCTGGTCCCCACAGAACCTAAACCATGCTGGTCCCTACAGAACCTAAACCATGCTGGTTCTTACAGAACCTAAACCATGCTGGTCCCTACAGAACCTAAACCATGCTGGTCTCTACAGAACCTAAACCATGCTGGTCCCTACAGAACCTCAACCATGCTGGTTCTTACAGAACCTAAACCATGCTGGTCTTTAGAGAACCTAAACCATACTGGTCCCCGCTGAACATAAACCATGCTAGTCCCTACAGAACCTAAACCATGCTGGTCCCTACAGAACCTAAACCATACTGGTCCCCGCAGAACCTAAACCATACTGGTCCCTACAGAACCTAAACCATGCTGGTCTCTACAGAACCTAAACCATGCTGGTCTCTACAGAACCTAAACCATGCTGGTCTCTACAGAACCTAAACCATGCTGGTCCCTACAGAACCTAAACCATGCTGGTCTCTACAGAACCTAAACCATGCTGGTCCCTACAGAACCTAAACCATGCTGGTTCTTACAGAACCTAAACCATGCTGGTCTTTAGAGAACCTAAACCATACTGGTCCCCGCAGAACATAAACCATGCTGGTCCCTACAGAACCTAAACCATGCTGGTCCCTACAGAACCTAAACCATACTGGTCCCCGCAGAACCTAAACCATACTGGTCCCTTCAGAACCTAAACCATGCTGGTCTCTACAGAACCTAAACCATGCTGGTCTCTACAGAACCTAAACCATGCTGGTCTCTACAGAACCTAAACCATGCTGGTCCCCGCAGAACATAAACCATGCTGGTCCCTACAGAACCTAAACCATGCTGGTCTCTACAGAACCTAAACCATGCTGGTCTTTAGAGAACCTAAACCATACTGGTCCCCGCTGAACATAAACCATGCTAGTCCCTACAGAACCTAAACCATGCTGGTCCCTACAGAACCTAAACCATGCTGGTCCCTACAGAACCTAAACCATGCTGGTCCCTACAGAACCTAAACCATACTGGTCCCCGCAGAACATAAACCATGCTGGTCCCTACAGAACCTAAACCATGCTGGTTCTTACAGAACCTAAACCATGGTGGTCCCTACAGAACCTAAACCATGCTGGTCCCTACAGAACCTAAACCATACTGGTCCCCGCAGAACCTAAACCATGCTAGTCCCTACAGAACCTAAACCATACTGGTCCCCGCAGAACATAAACCATGCTGGTCCCTACAGAACCTAAACCATGCTGGTTCTTACAGAACCTAAACCATGGTGGTCCCTACAGAACCTAAACCATGCTGGTCTCTACAGAACCTAAACCATACTGGTCCCCGCAGAACCTAAACCATGCTAGTCCCTACAGAACCTACACCATGCTGGTCCCTACAGAACCTAAACCATGCTGGTCCCAACAGAACCTAAACCATGCTGGTCCCCACAGAACCTAAACCATGCTGGTCCCCGCTGAACATAAACCATGCTGGTCCCTACAGAACCTAAACCATGCTGGTTCTTACAGAACCTAAACCATGCTGGTCCCTACAGAACCTAAACCATGCTGGTCCCTACAGAACCTAAACCATACTGGTCCCCGCAGAACATAAACCATGCTGGTCCCTACAGAACCTAAACCATGCTGGTTCTTACAGAACCTAAACCATGGTGGTCCCTACAGAACCTAAACCATGCTGGTCCCTACAGAACCTAAACCATACTGGTCCCCGCAGAACCTAAACCATGCTAGTCCCTACAGAACCTAAACCATACTGGTCCCCGCAGAACATAAACCATGCTGGTCCCTACAGAACCTAAACCATGCTGGTTCTTACAGAACCTAAACCATGGTGGTCCCTACAGAACCTAAACCATGCTGGTCTCTACAGAACCTAAACCATACTGGTCCCCGCAGAACCTAAACCATGCTAGTCCCTACAGAACCTACACCATGCTGGTCCCTACAGAACCTAAACCATGCTGGTCCCAACAGAACCTAAACCATGCTGGTCCCCACAGAACCTAAACCATGCTGGTCCCCGCTGAACATAAACCATGCTGGTCCCTACAGAACCTAAACCATGCTGGTTCTTACAGAACCTAAACCATGCTGGTCCCTACAGAACCTAAACCATGCTGGTCTCTACAGAACCTAAACCATGCTGGTCCCTACAGAACCTAAACCATGCTGGTTCTTACAGAACCTAAACCATGCTGGTCTTTAGAGAACCTAAACCATACTGGTCCCCGCTGAACATAAACCATACTAGTCCCTACAGAACCTAAACCATGCTGGTCCCTACAGAACCTAAACCATACTGGTCCCCGCAGAACCTAAACCATACTGGTCCCTACAGAACCTAAACCATGCTGGTCTCTACAGAACCTAAACCATGCTGGTCTCTACAGAACCTAAACCATGCTGGTCTCTACAGAACCTAAACCATGCTGGTCCCTACAGAACCTAAACCATGCTGGTCTCTACAGAACCTAAACCATGCTGGTCCCTACAGAACCTAAACCATGCTGGTCTCTACAGAACCTAAACCATGCTGGTTCTTACAGAACCTAAACCATGCTAGTCCCTACAGAACCTACACCATGCTGGTCCCTACAGAACCTAAACCATGCTGGTCCCAACAGAACCTAAACCATGCTGGTCCCCACAGAACCTAAACCATGCTGGTCCCCGCTGAACATAAACCATGCTGGTCCCTACAGAACCTAAACCATGCTGGTTCTTACAGAACCTAAACCATGCTGGTCCCTACAGAACCTAAACCATGCTGGTCTCTACAGAACCTAAACCATGCTGGTCCCTACAGAACCTAAACCATGCTGGTTCTTACAGAACCTAAACCATGCTGGTCTTTAGAGAACCTAAACCATACTGGTCCCCGCTGAACATAAACCATACTAGTCCCTACAGAACCTAAACCATGCTGGTCCCTACAGAACCTAAACCATACTGGTCCCCGCAGAACCTAAACCATACTGGTCCCTACAGAACCTAAACCATGCTGGTCTCTACAGAACCTAAACCATGCTGGTCTCTACAGAACCTAAACCATGCTGGTCTCTACAGAACCTAAACCATGCTGGTCCCTACAGAACCTAAACCATGCTGGTCTCTACAGAACCTAAACCATGCTGGTCCCTACAGAACCTAAACCATGCTGGTCTCTACAGAACCTAAACCATGCTGGTTCTTACAGAACCTAAACCATGCTGGTCTTTAGAGAACCTAAACCATACTGGTCCCCGCAGAACATAAACCATGCTGGTCCCTACAGAACCTAAACCATGCTGGTCCCTACAGAACCTAAACCATACTGGTCCCCGCAGAACCTAAACCATACTGGTCCCTTCAGAACCTAAACCATGCTGGTCTCTACAGAACCTAAACCATGCTGGTCTCTACAGAACCTAAACCATATTGGTCCCCGCAGAACCTAAACCATGCTGGTCCCTACAGAACCTACACCATGCTGGTCCCAACAGAACCTAAACCATGCTGGTCCCAACAGAACCTAAACCATGCTGGTCCCCACAGAACCTAAACCATGCTGGTCCCCACAGAACCTAAACCATGCTGGTCCCTACAGAACCTAAACCATGCTGGTTCTTACAGAACCTAAACCATGCTGGTCCCTACAGAACCTAAACCATGCTGGTCTCTACAGAACCTAAACCATGCTGGTCCCTACAGAACCTAAACCATGCTGGTTCTTACAGAACCTAAACCATGCTGATCTTTAGAGAACCTAAACCATACTGGTCCCCGCTGAACATAAACCATGCTAGTCCCTACAGAACCTAAACCATGCTGGTCCCTACAGAACCTAAACCATACTGGTCCCCGCAGAACCTAAACCATACTGGTCCCTACAGAACCTAAACCATGCTGGTCTCTACAGAACCTAAACCATGCTGGTCTCTACAGAACCTAAACCATGCTGGTCCCCGCAGAACCTAAACCATACTGGTCCCTACAGAACCTAAACCATGCTGGTCTCTACAGAACCTAAACCATGCTGGTCTCTACAGAACCTAAACCATGCTGGTCCCTACAGAACCTAAACCATGCTGGTTCTTACAGAACCTAAACCATGCTGGTCTTTAGAGAACCTAAACCATACTGGTCCCCGCAGAACATAAACCATGCTGGTCCCTACAGAACCTAAACCATGCTGGTCCCTACAGAACCTAAACCATACTGGTCCCCGCAGAACCTAAACCATACTGGTCCCTTCAGAACCTAAACCATGCTGGTCTCTACAGAACCTAAACCATGCTGGTCTCTACAGAACCTAAACCATGCTGGTCTCTACAGAACCTAAACCATGCTGGTCCCCGCAGAACCTAAACCATGCTGGTCCCTACAGAACCTAAACCATGCTGGTCTCTACAGAACCTAAACCATGCTGGTCCCTACAGAACCTAAACCATGCTGGTTCTTACAGAACCTAAACCATGCTGGTCTTTAGAGAACCTAAACCATACTGGTCCCCGCTGAACATAAACCATGCTAGTCCCTACAGAACCTAAACCATGCTGGTCCCTACAGAACCTAAACCATGCTGGTCCCTACAGAACCTAAACCATACTGGTCCCCGCTGAACATAAACCATGCTGGTCCCTACAGAACCTAAACCATGCTGGTTCTTACAGAACCTAAACCATGGTGGTCCCTACAGAACCTAAACCATGCTGGTCTCTACAGAACCTAAACCATACTGGTCCCCGCAGAACCTAAACCATGCTAGTCCCTACAGAACCTAAACCATACTGGTCCCCGCAGAACATAAACCATGCTGGTCCCTACAGAACCTAAACCATGCTGGTTCTTACAGAACCTAAACCATGGTGGTCCCTACAGAACCTAAACCATGCTGGTCTCTACAGAACCTAAACCATACTGGTCCCCGCAGAACCTAAACCATGCTAGTCCCTACAGAACCTACACCATGCTGGTCCCTACAGAACCTAAACCATGCTGGTCCCAACAGAACCTAAACCATGCTGGTCCCCACAGAACCTAAACCATGCTGGTCCCTACAGAACCTAAACCATGCTGGTTCTTACAGAACCTAAACCATGCTGGTCCCTACAGAACCTAAACCATGCTGGTCTCTACAGAACCTAAACCATGCTGGTCCCTACAGAACCTAAACCATGCTGGTTCTTACAGAACCTAAACCATGCTGGTCTTTAGAGAACCTAAACCATACTGGTCCCCGCTGAACATAAACCATGCTAGTCCCTAAAGAACCTAAACCATGCTGGTCCCTACAGAACCTAAACCATACTGGTCCCCGCAGAACCTAAACCATACTGGTCCCTACAGAACCTAAACCATGCTGGTCTCTACAGAACCTAAACCATGCTGGTCTCTACAGAACCTAAACCATGCTGGTCTCTACAGAACCTAAACCATGCTGGTCCCTACAGAACCTAAACCATGCTGGTCTCTACAGAACCTAAACCATGCTGGTCCCTACAGAACCTAAACCATGCTGGTTCTTACAGAACCTAAACCATGCTGGTCTTTAGAGAACCTAAACCATACTGGTCCCCGCAGAACATAAACCATGCTGGTCCCTACAGAACCTAAACCATGCTGGTCCCTACAGAACCTAAACCATGCTGGTCCCCGCAGAACCTAAACCATACTGGTCCCTTCAGAACCTAAACCATGCTGGTCTCTACAGAACCTGAACCATGCTGGTCTCTACAGAACCTAAACCATGCTGGTCTCTACAGAACCTAAACCATGCTGGTCCCTAAAGAACCTAAACCATGCTGGTTCTTACAGAACCTAAACAATACTGGTTCTTACAGAACCTAAACCATGCTGGTCTCTACAGAACCTAAACCATGCTGGTCCCAACAGAACCTAAACCATGCTGGTCTCTACAGAACCTAAACCATGCTGGTCCCTACAGAACCTAAACCATGCTGGTCCCTACAGAACCTAAACCATGCTAGTCCCTACAGAACCTAAACCATGCTGGTCTCTACAGAACCTAAACCATGCTGGTCTCTACAGAACCTAAACCATGCTGGTCTCTACAGAACCTAAACCATGCTGGTCCCTACAGAACCTAAACCATGCTGGTCTCTACAGAACCTAAACCATGCTGGTCTCTACAGAACCTAAACCATGCTGGTCTCTACAGAACCTAAACCATGCTGGTCTCTACAGAACCTAAACCATGCTGGTCTCTACAGAACCTGCGGAAACCATGCTGGTCCCTACAGAACCTGCGGAAACCATGCTGGTCTCTACAGAACCTAAACCATGCTGGTCCCTACAGAACCTAAACCATGCTGGTCTCTACAGAACCTAAACCATGCTGGTCTCTACAGAACCTAAACCATGCTGGTCTCTACAGAACCTAAACCATGCTGGTCCCTACAGAACCTAAACCATGCTGGTTCTTAAAGAACCTAAACCATGCTGGTCTTTAGAGAACCTAAACCATACTGGTCCCCGCAGAACATAAACCATGCTGGTCCCTACAGAACCTAAACCATGCTGGTCTTTAGAGAACCTAAACCATACTGGTCCCCGCTGAACATAAACCATGCTAGTCCCTACATAACCTAAACCATGCTGGTCCCTACAGAACCTAAACCATACTGGTCCCCGCAGAACCTAAACCATACTGGTCCCTACAGAACCTAAACCATGCTGGTCTCTACAGAACCTAAACCATGCTGGTCTCTACAGAACCTAAACCATGCTGGTCTCTACAGAACCTAAACCATGCTGGTCCCTACAGAACCTAAACCATGCTGGTCTCTACAGAACCTAAACCATGCTGGTCCCTACAGAACCTAAACCATGCTGGTTCTTACAGAACCTAAACCATGCTGGTCTTTAGAGAACCTAAACCATACTGGTCCCCGCAGAACATAAACCATGCTGGTCCCTACAGAACCTAAACCATGCTGGTCCCTACAGAACCTAAACCATACTGGTCCCCGCAGAACCTAAACCATACTGGTCCCTTCAGAACCTAAACCATGCTGGTCTCTACAGAACCTAAACCATGCTGGTCTCTACAGAACCTAAACCATGCTGGTCCCTACAGAACCTAAACCATGCTGGTTCTTACAGAACCTAAACCATGCTGGTCTTTAGAGAACCTAAACCATACTGGTCCCCGCAGAACATAAACCATGCTGGTCCCTACAGAACCTAAACCATGCTGGTCTTTAGAGAACCTAAACCATACTGGTCCCCGCTGAACATAAACCATGCTAGTCCCTACAGAACCTAAACCATGCTGGTCCCTACAGAACCTAAACCATACTGGTCCCCGCAGAACCTAAACCATACTGGTCCCTACAGAACCTAAACCATGCTGGTCTCTACAGAACCTAAACCATGCTGGTCTCTACAGAACCTAAACCATGCTGGTCTCTACAGAACCTAAACCATGCTGGTCCCTACAGAACCTAAACCATGCTGGTCTCTACAGAACCTAAACCATGCTGGTCCCTACAGAACCTAAACCATGCTGGTTCTTACAGAACCTAAACCATGCTGGTCTTTAGAGAACCTAAACCATACTGGTCCCCGCAGAACATAAACCATGCTGGTCCCTACAGAACCTAAACCATGCTGGTCCCTACAGAACCTAAACCATACTGGTCCCCGCAGAACCTAAACCATACTGGTCCCTTCAGAACCTAAACCATGCTGGTCTCTACAGAACCTAAACCATGCTGGTCTCTACAGAACCTAAACCATGCTGGTCTCTACAGAACCTAAACCATGCTGGTCCCCGCAGAACCTAAACCATGCTGGTCCCCACAGAACCTAAACCATGCTGGTCTCTACAGAACCTAAACCATGCTGGTCTCTTCAGAACCTAAACCATGCTGGTCTCTACAGAACCTAAACCATGCTGGTCTCTTCAGAACCTAAACTATACTGGTCCCCGCAGAACCTAAACCATACTGGTCCCTACAGAACCTAAACCATACTGGTCCCTACAGAACCTAAACCATGCTGGTTCTTACAGAACCTAAACCATGCTGGTCTCTACAGAACCTAAACCATGCTGGTCCCTACAGAACCTAAACCATGCTGGTTCTTACAGAACCTAAACCATGCTGGTCTTTAGAGAACCTAAACCATGCTGGTCCCCGCAGAACATAAACCATGCTGGTCCCTACAGAACCTAAACCATGCTGGTCCCTACAGAACCTAAACCATGCTGGTCCCCGCAGAACATAAACCATGCTGGTCCCTACAGAACCTAAACCATGCTGGTCCCTACAGAACCTAAACCATGCTGGTCCCTACAGAACCTAAACCATGCTGGGCCCTACAGAACCTAAACCATGCTGGTCCCTACAGAACCTAAACCATGCTGGGCCCTACAGAACCTAAACCATGCTGGTCCCTACAGAACCTAAACCATGCTGGTCCCTACAGAACCTAAACCATGCTGGGCCCTACAGAACCTAAACCATGCTGGGCCCTACAGAACCTAAACCATGCTGGTCCCTACAGAACCTAAACCATGCTGGTCCCTACAGAACCTAAACCATGCTGGGCCCTACAGAACCTAAACCATGCTGGGCCCTACAGAACCTAAACCATGCTGGTCCCTACAGAACCTAAACCATGCTGGTCCCTACAGAACCTAAACCATGCTGGTCTCTACATAACCTAAACCATGCTGGTTTCTACAGAAACTAAACCATGCTTGGCCTTACAGAACCTAAACCATGCTGGTCCCTACAGAACCTAAACCATGCTGGTTCTTACAGAACCTAAACCATGCTGGTCCCTACAGAACCTAAACCATGCTGGTTCTTACAGAACCTAAACCATGCTGGTCTTTAGAGAACCTAAACCATACTGGTCCCTACAGAACATAAACCATGCTGGTCCCTACAGAACCTAAACCATGCTGGTCCCTACAGAACCTAAACCATGCTGGTCTCTTACAGAACCTAAACCATGCTGGTCCCTACAGAACCTAAACCATACTGGTCCCTACAGAACCTAAACCATGCTGGTCTCTACAGAACCTAAACCATGCTGGTCTCTACAGAACCTAAACCATGCTGGTCTCTACAGAACCTAAACCATGCTGGTCCCTACAGAACCTAAACCATGCTGGTCTCTACAGAACCTAAACCATGCTGGTCCCTACAGAACCTAAACCATGCTGGTTCTTACAGAACCTAAACCATGCTGGTCTTTAGAGAACCTAAACCATACTGGTCCCCGCAGAACATAAACCATGCTGGTCCCTACAGAACCTAAACCATGCTGGTCCCTACAGAACCTAAACCATACTGGTCCCCGCAGAACCTAAACCATACTGGTCCCTTCAGAACCTAAACCATGCTGGTCTCTACAGAACCTAAACCATGCTGGTCTCTACAGAACCTAAACCATGCTGGTCCCTACAGAACCTAAACCATGCTGGTTCTTACAGAACCTAAACCATGCTGGTCTTTAGAGAACCTAAACCATACTGGTCCCCGCAGAACATAAACCATGCTGGTCCCTACAGAACCTAAACCATGCTGGTCTTTAGAGAACCTAAACCATACTGGTCCCCGCTGAACATAAACCATGCTAGTCCCTACAGAACCTAAACCATGCTGGTCCCTACAGAACCTAAACCATACTGGTCCCCGCAGAACCTAAACCATACTGGTCCCTACAGAACCTAAACCATGCTGGTCTCTACAGAACCTAAACCATGCTGGTCTCTACAGAACCTAAACCATGCTGGTCTCTACAGAACCTAAACCATGCTGGTCCCTACAGAACCTAAACCATGCTGGTCTCTACAGAACCTAAACCATGCTGGTCCCTACAGAACCTAAACCATGCTGGTTCTTACAGAACCTAAACCATGCTGGTCTTTAGAGAACCTAAACCATACTGGTCCCCGCAGAACATAAACCATGCTGGTCCCTACAGAACCTAAACCATGCTGGTCCCTACAGAACCTAAACCATACTGGTCCCCGCAGAACCTAAACCATACTGGTCCCTTCAGAACCTAAACCATGCTGGTCTCTACAGAACCTAAACCATGCTGGTCTCTACAGAACCTAAACCATGCTGGTCTCTACAGAACCTAAACCATGCTGGTCCCCGCAGAACCTAAACCATGCTGGTCCCCACAGAACCTAAACCATGCTGGTCTCTACAGAACCTAAACCATGCTGGTCTCTTCAGAACCTAAACCATGCTGGTCTCTACAGAACCTAAACCATGCTGGTCTCTTCAGAACCTAAACTATACTGGTCCCCGCAGAACCTAAACCATACTGGTCCCTACAGAACCTAAACCATACTGGTCCCTACAGAACCTAAACCATGCTGGTTCTTACAGAACCTAAACCATGCTGGTCTCTACAGAACCTAAACCATGCTGGTCCCTACAGAACCTAAACCATGCTGGTTCTTACAGAACCTAAACCATGCTGGTCTTTAGAGAACCTAAACCATGCTGGTCCCCGCAGAACATAAACCATGCTGGTCCCTACAGAACCTAAACCATGCTGGTCCCTACAGAACCTAAACCATGCTGGTCCCCGCAGAACATAAACCATGCTGGTCCCTACAGAACCTAAACCATGCTGGTCCCTACAGAACCTAAACCATGCTGGTCCCTACAGAACCTAAACCATGCTGGGCCCTACAGAACCTAAACCATGCTGGTCCCTACAGAACCTAAACCATGCTGGGCCCTACAGAACCTAAACCATGCTGGTCCCTACAGAACCTAAACCATGCTGGTCCCTACAGAACCTAAACCATGCTGGGCCCTACAGAACCTAAACCATGCTGGGCCCTACAGAACCTAAACCATGCTGGTCCCTACAGAACCTAAACCATGCTGGTCCCTACAGAACCTAAACCATGCTGGGCCCTACAGAACCTAAACCATGCTGGGCCCTACAGAACCTAAACCATGCTGGTCCCTACAGAACCTAAACCATGCTGGTCCCTACAGAACCTAAACCATGCTGGTCTCTACATAACCTAAACCATGCTGGTTTCTACAGAAACTAAACCATGCTTGGCCTTACAGAACCTAAACCATGCTGGTCCCTACAGAACCTAAACCATGCTGGTTCTTACAGAACCTAAACCATGCTGGTCCCTACAGAACCTAAACCATGCTGGTTCTTACAGAACCTAAACCATGCTGGTCTTTAGAGAACCTAAACCATACTGGTCCCTACAGAACATAAACCATGCTGGTCCCTACAGAACCTAAACCATGCTGGTCCCTACAGAACCTAAACCATGCTGGTCTCTTACAGAACCTAAACCATGCTGGTCCCTACAGAACCTAAACCATGCTGGTCCCTACAGAACCTAAACCATGCTGGTCCCCGCAGAACATAAACCATGCTGGTCCCTACAGAACCTAAACCATGCTGGTCCCTACAGAACCTAAACCATGCTGGTCTCTTACAGAACCTAAACCATGCTTGGCCCTACAGAACCTAAACCATGCTGGTCTCTACAGAACCTAAACCATGCTGGTCCCTACAGAACCTAAACCATGCTGGTCTCTACATAACCTAAACCATGCTGGTCTCTACAGAACCTAAACCATGCTGGTCTCTACAGAACCTAAACCATGCTGGTCTCTTACGGAACCTAAACCATGCTGGTCCCTACAGAACCTAAACCATGCTGGTCCCTACAGAACCTAAACCATGCTGGTCCCCGCAGAACATAAACCATGCTGGTCCCTACAGAACCTAAACCATGCTGGTCCCTACAGAACCTAAACCATGCTGGTCTCTTACAGAACCTAAACCATGCTTGGCCCTACAGAACCTAAACCATGCTGGTCTCTACAGAACCTAAACCATGCTGGTCCCTACAGAACCTAAACCATGCTGGTCTCTACATAACCTAAACCATGCTGGTCTCTACAGAACCTAAACCATGCTGGTCCCTACAGAACCTAAACCATGCTGGTCCCTACAGAACCTAAACCATGCTGGTCTCTACATAACCTAAACCATGCTGGTCTCTACAGAACCTAAACCATGCTGGTCCCTACAGAACCTAAACCATGCTGGTCCCTACAGAACCTAAACCATGCTGGTTCTTACAGAACCTAAACCATGCTGGTTCTTACAGAACCTAAACCATGCTGGTCTCTACAGAACCTAAACCATGCTGGTTCTTACAGAACCTAAACCATGCTGGTTCTTACAGAACCTAAACCATGCTAGTCCCTACAGAACCTAAACCATGCTGGTTCTTACAGAACCTAAACCATGCTGGTCTTACAGAACCTAAACCATGCTGGTCCCTACAGAACCTAAACCATGCTGGTCCCTACAGAACCTAAACCATGCTGGTCCCTACAGAACCTAAACCATGCTGGTCTCTACATAACCTAAACCATGCTGGTCTCTACAGAACCTAAACCATGCTGGTCTCTACATAACCTAAACCATGCTGGTCCCTACAGAACCTAAACCATGCTGGTCCATACAGAACCTAAACCATGCTGGTCCCTACAGAACCTAAACCATGCTGGTCTCTACAGAACCTAAACCATGCTGGTCTCTACATAACCTAAACCATGCTGGTCCCTACAGAACCTAAACCATGCTGGTCTCTACATAACCTAAACCATGCTGGTCCCTACAGAACCTAAACCATGCTGGTCCATACAGAACCTAAACCATGCTGGTCCCTACAGAACCTAAACCATGCTGGTCTCTACAGAACCTAAACCATGCTGGTCTCTACATAACCTAAACCATGCTGGTCTCTACAGAACCTAAACCATGCTGGTCCCTACAGAACCTAAACCATGCTGGTCCCTACAGAACCTAAACCATGCTGGTCCCTACATAACCTAAACCATGCTGGTCTCTACAGAACCTAAACCATGCTTGGCCCTACAGAACCTAAACCATGCTGGTCCCTACATAACCTAAACCATGCTGGTCTCTACAGAACCTAAACCATGCTGGTCTCTACATAACCTAAACCATGCTGGTCCCTACAGAACCTAAACCATGCTGGTCCCTACAGAACCTAAACCATGCTGGTCTCTACAGAACCTAAACCATGCTGGTCCCTACAGAACCTAAACCATGCTGGTCCCTACATAACCTAAACCATGCTGGTCTCTACAGAACCTAAACCATGCTTGGCCCTACAGAACATAAACCATGCTGGTCCCTACAGAACCTAAACCATGCTGGTCTTACAGAACCTAAACCATGCTGGTCCCTACAGAACCTAAACCATGCTGGTCTCTACAGAACCTAAACCATGCTGGTTCTTACAGAACCTAAACCATGCTGGTCCCTACAGAACCTAAACCATGCTGGTCTCTACATAACCTAAACCATGCTGGTCTCTACAGAACCTAAACCATGCTTGGCCCTACAGAACATAAACCATGCTGGTCCCTACAGAACCTAAACCATGCTGGTCTTACAGAACCTAAACCATGCTGGTCCCTACAGAACCTAAACCATGCTTGGCCCTACAGAACATAAACCATGCTGGTCCCTACAGAACCTAAACCATGCTGGTCTTACAGAACCTAAACCATGCTGGTCTCTACAGAACCTAAACCATGCTGGTCCCCACAGAACCTAAACCATGCTGGTCTCTACAGAACCTAAACCATGCTGGTTCTTACAGAACCTAAACCATGCTGGTCCCTACAGAACCTAAACCATGCTGGTCCCTACAGAACCTAAACCATGCTGGTCCCTACAGAACCTAAACCATGCTGGTCTCTACAGAACCTAAACCATGCTGGTCCCTACCGAACCTAAACCATGCTGGCCCCTACAGAACCTAAATGTGTGACCTTAATTTTTTCTTACAGAACCTTACAGAACTTAAATCAGGACAGAATAACCGGATATGCTCAAAACATGATCTTTACTTTTCCAACGTCCTTTTAAACTTGCATTTATTTATAAATGCAATGAAATATTTAGCAATAAACTGAAATTGTTCTGCAAGGAAAGACGCTGTGACCAGACGAAACAGGAGACCGGACCCTCTTGCATCTCCCTGCTCTGCTGATAAGGAGTCCTGGTTTCTTGGATTTGCTGTGTGTGCTGTTTGGGTTGGGGGTTTGAGGCCTACTGGGGGCTGGTATGACTCCCCTCCAGGGCAACCACAACCATCTGCCGGTAAGGTGACACCTCCAGTGGGGGCCAGTGTCCAGCTGGGAGGACATTGGAGACCAGTGCAGCAGAAACAGACAAGCTGAAAGCCACTAGACTTTATCAATAAAATTTCTGGGATTCAGATGAAAGGTTCAGAGATAAATAACTTCAACTTCAGAGTTATATTCTGAGAAAATCCCGGATCAAATGACTGAAGGCAAGCATCTAGGTTCGGACCAGAACCCCAAACATCCCAGGAAAACTGAAAGACACAAAAGCCAGAATCTGTAGAAAACCTCTGCAGATCTACGGCAGCCCACGGGACCGACCTGCAAGGCCTCGTCACTGGCAGCAGCTCGAGCTAGTGTCCTGTCCAAGGACACTGAAGCAACTGGGAATCAAACAATCAAGGACAACCAACTCTACCACCTCCTGCTTCCTTGCAAAGTGGACGGAATGAAGAGGCCCTTCATAAAGACAGTTTTTATGTTATTTTTAATTTTCTTAACAAATAAAAATTCAGGTAAGTCAGAAGTAAAAAAAAAAAAATAAATAAAAGGTTTTTTATTTATTGTTGTTATGATTTCAGTGTTACTTATTTCATATTAACGTTATTATTCACCAGTTGCCGACGGCGGAAACTTTATGTGGACAGATTATTTCCACTCTTTGGGTTTTGTCAGGCGGTCAAGCTGCCACTTGCAGGCTGTTTCTTCTTGTTTTTCCCAATGATCATCACAATCCGCCCTGAGCTGAGATAATTCCACCTATCCTTTTAAGGCCTGACTTATCCACAAAAAACCTTTTAAGTTCATTTATTTGTCCAGACCGAGGATAGGATCCAGATGTTCAGGCTGTTGTCAAGCAACACTCAGTGAAACTGTCACTTCGTTACGAAGCTAAACCTGTCTCCTACCAGATATTTCCATTCCCATCCAGAACCACACACACACCTTCCATCCTCATCGGGTCAGAACCGGTCCCAGCCGTGGGAGGATTGGGCTGGGTCCTCAGCAGGCAGGACTAACGTCCCAGTTGAGAATGTGGACATGTGTCTCCATAGGCAAAGAAAACTCAGTTTAATGTGATCAACTCTGCCCTTTTAGTTCCAGTACAACACCCAGATCAGCCACAGCATTAAAACCAGAAAAATGCTCTGAAAACCTGCATGGCTTCATCCAGCAACGTGAAAGAAAAGAGCAAAGCAAAGACGTACGGAGATCATTCTTTACACCATTCAACAAGACAACCGTGTGTTTGGGCAGACAACCGTCACATGATGTTCTTCACATAGACGCTTGTTACCTGCAGATTTCACTAGGGGGCGCACTACACAGCTCGGACCAGAGGAAGTTGTTCATGCAAAGAAAATAATCTGTGTGAAAAATCCCAAAAAACCGACGGCGCCGGAATGGTAGATGGTATGTGAGGAACCTAAAACAAGTTGTATTTACAGGACTTCACGCACACTTTCCTCACTTCACCTAGCTGGTCGCCATGCAAAAGACTCACAAGCAGCGAAACCTTTTCAGATGGTCAGTTTCCGGCTGGCGTTGGGCCCATCGTGGCAGGGAGCGCACCTTCATGTGGACCACGTGATATAATGAAAGGAGACCTAAATTGTTATTATTTCATTTGTTGTCTTATGTCACAACAACAGATTTTCACACAACAGACACCAGGGGTGGGAAGAAAATCTTGTGACATAAAAATCTGGATTTTTTTGTTTTACAATTTTTATATGAAAGTTTTGATGAAAAATACTTTTTTATTTCAAATGTGTGTTTTAAATATGTTTATATGCCAAATTCAGAAGAAGTGACGCCTTTTCTCCAGCAGGGGGCGACACGTTTCTCTTTGACTGTCGAGTAAAATGACGTTACATCTGTTTTGGAAAACAGGAAACAGAAGACGAAGAATGGCGACAACCTGCTAAATGTGCAGAGATACATCCTCCACCATCACATTTTAAGTCCGCAGTCTGGAGACGTTTGGGATGTTTTGCTTGGAAGGGAAAAGCAGGGCTGGACATGCGGAAAGCTGTTTGTAAACTCTGGAATGCTCATGTGGCGTACGGCGGTAACACGGCTAACGTTACCGCCCACATAGCAAGACGCCATCATGAGGTTAATGCAGCGCTAACAGCAAACGTAGCGCAGCAGCAAGACAACACACACTCAAACCAGAACTTTTATATGCAGTTCCAGCTCCTGGAACAAGAAGTTCAACCAGCTGCTTCAGATATGTTGCTGCCGAATGCAGTCGATTTGTCCGTATGCGTAGCTGACATAAGCTCTCAAACAAATGCACGTTCATGGCATCATCAGCAGAACATAAGTAAAGACTTAAATACATTCCTTTTGCAGCCAGCCTTCCGCACAGACAGCCGCCTTCACCTGCATTTCCTCTCATGCCCACCAGAGGTCACATATCCCTGACCGTAGCTAGCTAGTGTCGCCCTGCATGACGCCTGCAGGATTGTTTCTCCCAGACTGGCCGGTTTGGAGGCTGAAACATCCACGGGCCCAGAAGAAAAAAGCTTTCAGAGAGAAATTCGGAGGAGAATTTACGTCCATTTAGGTTGTAGGGAAACATTTCTGAGGGTTTTGGCTGGAAATTCTCTCGGCACCACGGAGTCTAAAGCATTTGAGCTGAAAGCTTTGTTGGCTGAAAGTTGGAGGAAACTGGATTTATTACAGAATCTGGTTGATTACATGCACAGATGTGAAGGATTTCTCCAAAACCTTTGTTGCAGAGTATTTATAAACCTGTGCTTTCTGACGTATGAAGGCCGTTACCTTCGACACAGAAACATGCGATGTGTTACAGAACGTAAAACTCTATCGGAGTTAAAGCATCTTTATGTCGAACTGAGAACCAGGCCTGGTCCTGGCAGCAGGGGGGACCCTGAAAAAGCCGAGTGCAGGAGATAAAAGCCGGCTTTTCAACAGGCTGCATGTGAGCAGAGCTGTGTTTAACGGCCTCCCTCCGTCTGAGGAGAGCCAGACTCACGTCTGCGTAGCGTCCACTCCGAGCCACGACGGCAGGAACAAATCTCACAAGAGGAGAGCCGGAGCGACACCGATCTGTTCGGTTTCCTCACAAATCCCTGCCAAGCCGAGCAGAGCCCCCGGTATCGGTGGCGGAGGGGCACGGACCTGAACGGCTTCACAACAGCCTGCAAGGCGGTCCGCCGCCAGCAACACGCTAATGTCACGGGATGACCGGCCCACAACCGGACCAAACTGGAACCAACCGGACCCAAATCTGTCCTCGACCAGACCCCGACAAGACCCTGACAAGACCCCGACAAGACCCTGACAAGACCCTGACAAGACCCCGACAAGACCCTGACAAGACCCTGACAAGACCCCGACAAGACCCTGAAAAGACCCTGACAAGACCCCGACAAGACCCCGACAAGACCCTGACCAGACCCGACCAGACCCTGACCAGACCCCGACCAGACCCTGACAAGACCCCGACCAGACCCTGACCAGACCCCGACCAGACCCCGACCAGACCCTGACCAGACCCTGACAAGACCC
Organism: Telmatherina bonti; assembly: GCF_933228915.1. Taxonomy (NCBI): domain Eukaryota; kingdom Metazoa; phylum Chordata; class Actinopteri; order Atheriniformes; family Telmatherinidae; genus Telmatherina; species Telmatherina bonti. Next base: position 1,095,635 of record NC_136616.1, on the reverse strand, counting down.
TGACCAGACCCCGACCAGACCCTGACAAGACCCCGACCAGACCCTGACCAGACCCCGACCAGACCCCGACCAGACCCCGACAAGACCCTGACAAGACCCTGACAAGACCCTGACCAGACCCCGACCAGACCCTGACAAGACCCCGACCAGACCCTGACAAGACCCTGACAAGACCCCGACCAGACCCCGACCAGACCCTGACAAGACCCTGACAAGACCCCGACCAGACCCCGACAAGACCCTGACAAGACCCCGACCAGACCCTGACAAGACCCTGACAAGACCCCGACCAGACCCTGACCAGACCCTGACAAGACCCCGACCAGACCCTGACAAGACCCTGACAAGACCCCGACCAGACCCCGACCAGACCCTGACAAGACCCTGACAAGACCCCGACCAGACCCCGACCAGACCCTGACAAGACCCCGACCAGACCCCGACCAGACCCTGACTAGACCCCGACAAGACCCTGACAAGACCCTGACAAGACCCCGACCAGACCCCGACCAGACCCTGACAAGACCCCGACCAGACCCCGACCAGACCCTGACAAGACCCCGACCAGACCCCGACCAGACCCCGACCAGACCCTGACCAGACCCCGACCAGACCCCGACCAGACCCAGACCAGACCCCGACCAGACCCCGACCAGACCCCGACCAGACCCTGACAAGACCCTGACAAGACCCCGACCAGACCCCGACCAGACCCCGACCAGACCCTGACAAGACCCCGACCAGACCCCGACAAGACCCCGACCAGATCACGAAAAGACCCTGACCAGACCCTGACCAGACCCTGACAAGACCCCGACCAGACCCCGACCAGATCACGAAAAGACCCTGACAAGACCCCGACCAGACCCTGACAAGACCCCGACCAGATCACGAAAAGACCCTGACCAGACCCTGACCAGACCCTGACAAGACCCCGACCAGACCCCGACCAGACCCTGACAAGACCCCGACCAGACCCCGACCAGACCCCGACAAGACCCCGACCAGACCCCGACCAGACCCTGACCAGACCCTGAAAAGACCCCGACCAGATCACGAAAAGACCCTGACCAGACCCTGACAAGACCCCGACCAGACCCCGACCAGACCCTGACAAGACCCCGACCAGACCCCGACCAGACCCTGACAAGACCCCGACCAGATCACGAAAAGACCCTGACAAGACCCCGACCAGATCACGAAAAGACCCTGACCAGACCCTGACAAGACCCCGACCAGACCCCGACCAGACCCCGACCAGACCCTGACAAGACCCCGACCAGACCCTGACCAGACCCCGACAAGACCCCGACAAGACCCTGACAAGACCCCGACCAGACCCTGACAAGACCCCGACCAGACCCCGACCAGACCCTGACAAGACCCTGACAAGACCCTGACAAGACCCTGACCAGACCCTGACAAGACCCCGACCAGATCACGAAAAGACCCTGACCAGACCCTGACAAGACCCCGACCAGACCCTGACAAGACCCTGACCAGACCCTGACAAGACCCCGACCAGATCACGAAAAGACCCTGACAAGACCCCGACCAGATCACGAAAAGACCCTGACCAGACCCTGACAAGACCCCGACCAGACCCCGACCAGACCCCGACCAGACCCTGACAAGACCCCGACCAGACCCCGACCAGACCCTGACCAGACCCCGACAAGACCCCGACAAGACCCTGACAAGACCCCGACCAGACCCTGACAAGACCCCGACCAGACCCCGACCAGACCCTGACAAGACCCTGACCAGACCCTGACCAGACCCCGACAAGACCCTGACCAGACCCTGACCAGACCCTGACCAGACCCCGACAAGACCCCGACCAGACCCCGACCAGACCCTGACCAGACCCCGACAAGACCCTGACAAGACCCCGACCAGACCCCGACAAGACCCCGACCAGACCCTGACCAGACCCCGACAAGACCCTGACAAGACCCCGACCAGACCCCGACAAGACCCCGACCAGACCCCGACAAGACCCCGACCTGACCCCGACCAGACCCTGACAAGACCCCGACCAGACCCTGACCAGACCCCGACAAGACCCTGACAAGACCCCGACCAGACCCCGACAAGACCCCGACCAGACCCTGACCAGACCCCGACAAGACCCTGACAAGACCCCGACCAGACCCTGACAAGACCCTGACCAGACCCCGACAAGACCCTGACCAGACCCCGACAAGACCCCGACCAGACCCCGACCAGACCCTGACCAGACCCCGACAAGACCCTGACAAGACCCCGACCAGACCCCGACAAGACCCCGACCAGACCCTGACCAGACCCCGACCAGACCCCGACAAGACCCCGACCAGACCCTGACAAGACCCTGACCAGACCCCGACAAGACCCCGACCAGACCCTGACAAGACCCTGACCAGACCCCGACAAGACCCCGACCAGACCCTGACAAGACCCTGACCAGACCCCGACAAGACCCCGACCAGACCCTGACAAGACCCCGACCAGACCCTGACAAGACCCTGACCAGACCCTGACAAGACCCTGACCAGACCCCGACAAGACCCTGACAAGACCCCGACCAGACCCCGACCAGACACTGACCAGACCCCGACCAGACCCCGACCAGACCCTGACAAGACCCCGACCAGACCCCGACCAGACCCTGACCAGACCCCGACAAGACCCCGACAAGACCCTGACAAGACCCCGACCAGACCCTGACAAGACCCCGACCAGACCCCGACCAGACCCTGACAAGACCCTGACCAGACCCTGACCAGACCCCGACAAGACCCTGACCAGACCCTGACAAGACCCAGACCAGACCCTGACCAGACCCCGACCAGACCCTGACAAGACCCCGACAAGACCCAGACCAGACCCTGACCAGACCCCGACCAGACCCTGACAAGACCCTGACCGGACCCTGAAAAGACCCCGACAAGACCCCGACCAGACCCTGAAAAGACCCCGACAAGACCCCGACAAGACCCTGACCAGACCCTGACAAGACCCAGACCAGACCCTGACCAGACCCCGACCAGACCCTGACAAGACCCTGACCGGACCCTGAAAAGACCCCGACAAGACCCCGACCAGACCCTGAAAAGACCCCGACAAGACCCCGACCAGACCCTGACAAGACCCCGACCAGACCCCGACAAGACCCTGACAAGACCCCGACCAGACCCCGACCAGACCCTGACCAGACCCCGACCAGACCCCGACCAGACCCTGACCAGACCCTGACAAGACCCCGACCAGACCCCGACCAGACCCTGACCAGACCCCGACCAGACCCCGACAAGACCCTGACAAGACCCCGACCAGACCCCGACCAGACCCCGACCAGACCCTGACCAGACCCCGACCAGACCCTGACAAGACCCCGACCAGACCCCGACCAGACCCCGACCAGACCCTGACAAGACCCCGACCAGACCCTGACAAGACCCCGACCAGACCCTGACCAGACCCCGACCAGACCCTGACAAGACCCCGACCAGACCCTGACAAGACCCCGACAAGACCCCGACCAGACCCCGACCAGACCCCGACCAGACCCAGACCAGACCCTGACAAGACCCCGACCAGACCCCGACCAGACCCTGACAAGACCCCGACCAGACCCTGACCAGACCCTGACAAGACCCAGACCAGACCCTGACAAGACCCTGACCAGACCCCGACCAGACCCCGACCAGACCCAGACCAGACCCTGACAAGACCCCGACCAGACCCCGACCAGACCCCGACCAGACCCCGACCAGACCCTGACAAGACCCCGACCAGACCCTGACAAGACCCCGACAAGACCCCGACCAGACCCCGACCAGACCCCGACCAGACCCAGACCAGACCCTGACAAGACCCCGACCAGACCCCGACCAGACCCTGACAAGACCCCGACCAGACCCTGACCAGACCCTGACAAGACCCAGACCAGACCCTGACAAGACCCTGACCAGACCCCGACCAGACCCCGACCAGACCCAGACCAGACCCTGACAAGACCCCGACCAGACCCCGACCAGACCCCGACCAGACCCAGACCAGACCCTGACAAGACCCCGACCAGACCCTGACCAGACCCTGACAAGACCCCGACCAGACCCTGACAAGACCAAGACCAGACCCCGACCAGACCCTGACCAGACCCTGACAAGACCCCGACCAGACCCTGACCAGACCCTGACAAGACCCCGACCAGACCCTGACAAGACCCCGACCAGACCCTGACCAGACCCCGACAAGACCCCGACAAGACCCTGACAAGACCCCGACCAGACCCTGAAAAGACCCCGACCAGACCCCGACCAGACCCTGACCAGACCCTGAAAAGACCCCGACCAGACCCTGAAAAGACCCCGACCAGACCCTGACCAGACCCTGAAAAGACCCCGACAAGACCCTGACCAGACCCTGACAAGACCCCGACAAGACCCTGACCAGACCCCGACCAGACCCTGACAAGACCCCGACCAGACCCCGACAAGACCCTGACAAGACCCTGACAAGACCCCGACCAGACCCTGACAAGACCCCGACAAGACCCTGACCAGACCCCGACCAGACCCTGACCAGACCCCGACAAGACCCTGACCAGACCCCGACCAGACCCTGACCAGACCCCGACCAGACCCCGACCAGACCCTGACCAGACCCCGACCAGACCCCGACAAGACCCTGACAAGACCCTGACAAGACCCCGACCAGACCCCGACCAGACCCCGACCAGACCCTGACAAGACCCTGACAAGACCCTGACAAGACCCCGACCAGACCCCGACCAGACCCCGACCAGACCCCGACCAGACCCTGACAAGACCCCGACCAGACCCTGACCAGACCCTGACAAGACCCCGACCAGACCCCGACCAGACCCCGACCAGACCCTGACAAGACCCCGACAAGACCCCGACCAGACCCCGACCAGACCCCGACCAGACCCAGACCAGACCCTGACAAGACCCCGACCAGACCCCGACCAGACCCTGACAAGACCCCGACCAGACCCCGACCAGACCCCGACCAGACCCTGACAAGACCCTGACAAGACCCCGACCAGACCCCGACCAGACCCCGACCAGACCCTGACAAGACCCCGACCAGACCCTGACCAGACCCTGACAAGACCCCGACCAGACCCCGACCAGACCCCGACCAGACCCTGACAAGACCCCGACCAGACCCCGACCCGACCCTGACAAGACCCCGACCAGACCCTGACAAGACCCCGACCAGATCACGAAAAGACCCTGACCAGACCCTGACCAGACCCTGACAAGACCCCGACCAGACCCCGACCAGACCCTGACAAGACCCCGACCAGACCCCGACCAGACCCCGACAAGACCCCGACCAGACCCCGACCAGACCCTGACCAGACCCTGAAAAGACCCCGACCAGACCCTGACAAGACCCTGACCAGACCCTGACCAGACCCCGACAAGACCCGACAAGACCCCGACAAGACCCTGACCAGACCCTGACCAGACCCCGACCAGACCCTGAAAAGACCCCGACAAGACCCTGACAAGACCCCGACCAGACCCTGAAAAGACCCCGACAAGACCCTGACAAGACCACGACCAGACCCTGAAAAGACCCCGACCAGACCCTGACAAGACCCCGACCAGACCCGGACCAGACCCCGACAAGACCCGGACAAGACCACGACCAGACCCCGACCACACCCTAACCAGACCCGGACCAGACCACGTCCAGACCCTGACCAGACCCTGAAAAGACCCTGAACAGACCCCGACAAGACCCCGACCAGACCCCGACAAGACCCTGACCAGACCCTGATCAGACCCTAACCAGACCCGGACCAGACCCGGACCAGACCCGGACCAGACCCTGACCAGACCATGACCAGACCCTGACCAGACCCTGAAAAGACCCTGAACAGACCCTGAAAAGACCACGATCAGACCCTGACAAGACCCCGACAAGACCCTGAAAAGACCACGACCAGACCCTGACCAGACCCTGACCAGACCCTGAAAAGACCCTGACCAGACCCCGACCAGACCCCGACAAGACCCGACAAGACCCCGACAAGACCCCGACAAGACCCTGACAGGACCCCGACAAGACCCTGACAAGACCCCGACAAGATCCTGACCAGACCCCGACAAGACCCCGACCAGACCCTAACCAGACCCCGACAAGACCCTGACCAGACCCCGACCAGGCCCCGACAAGACCCGACAAGACCCCGACCAGACCCTGACAAGACCCAGACCAGACCCCGACAAGATCCTGACCAGACCCTAACCAGACCCTGAAAAGACCAAGACCAGACCCTGACAAGACCCTGACCAGACCCCGATCAGACCCCGACCAGATCCCGACAAGACCCCGACAAGACCCCGACCAGACCCTGACAAGATCCTGACCCTGACCCCGACCAGATCCCGACAAGACCCCGATCAGACCCTGACCAGACCCCGACCGGACCCTGACCAAACCCTGACAAGATCCTGACCCTGACCCCAACCAGATCCCGACAAGACCCCGATCAGACCCTGACCAGACCCCGACCAGACCCTGACAAGACCCTGACCAGACCCCGACCAGACCCCGACCAGATCCCGACAAGACCCCGACCAGACCCCGACAAGACCCCGACCAGACCCCGACCAGTCCCCGACAAGACCCCGACAAGACCCCTACCAGATCCCGACAAGACCCCGACAAGACCCTGACCAGACCCTGACCAGACCCTGACAAGACCCCGACCAGACCCTGACCAGACCCCGACCAGACCCTGACAAGACCCCGACCAGACCCCGACCAGACCCCGACAAGACCCCGACCAGACCCCGACCAGACCCTGACCAGACCCTGAAAAGACCCCGACCAGACCCTGACCAGACCCCGACAAGACCCTGACAAGACCCTGACCAGACCCCGACAAGACCCGACAAGACCCCGACAAGACCCTGACCAGACCCTGACCAGACCCCGACCAGACCCTGAAAAGACCCCGACAAGACCCCGACAAGACCACGACCAGACCCTGAAAAGACCCCGACCAGACCCTGACAAGACCCCGACCAGACCCGGACCAGACCCCGACAAGACCCGGACAAGACCACGACCAGACCCCGACCACACCCTAACCAGACCCGGACCAGACCACGTCCAGACCCTGACCAGACCCTGAAAAGACCCTGAACAGACCCCGACAAGACCCCGACCAGACCCCGACAAGACCCTGACCAGACCCTGATCAGACCCTAACCAGACCCGGACCAGACCCGGACCAGACCCGGACCAGACCCTGACCAGACCATGACCAGACCCTGACCAGACCCTGAAAAGACCCTGAACAGACCCTGAAAAGACCACGATCAGACCCTGACAAGACCCCGACAAGACCCTGAAAAGACCACGACCAGACCCTGACCAGACCCTGACCAGACCCTGAAAAGACCCTGACCAGACCCCGACCAGACCCCGACAAGACCCGACAAGACCCCGACAAGACCCCGACAAGACCCTGACAGGACCCCGACAAGACCCTGACAAGACCCCGACAAGATCCTGACCAGACCCCGACAAGACCCCGACCAGACCCTGACCAGACCCCGACAAGACCCGACAAGACCCCGAAAAGACCCTGACCAGACCCTGACCAGACCCCGACCAAACCCCGACAAGACCCTGACCAGACCCCGACAAGACCCGACAAGACCCCGAAAAGACCCTGACCAGACCCCGACAAGACCCCGACAAGACCCCGACCAGACCCTGACAAGACCCAGACCAGACCCCGACAAGATCCTGACCAGACCCTAACCAGACCCTGAAAAGACCAAGACCAGACCCTGACAAGACCCTGACCAGACCCCGATCAGACCCCGACCAGATCCCGACAAGACCCCGACAAGACCCCGACCAGACCCTGACAAGATCCTGACCCTGACCCCGACCAGATCCCGACAAGACCCCGATCAGACCCTGACCAGACCCCGACCGGACCCTGACCAAACCCTGACAAGATCCTGACCCTGACCCCAACCAGATCCCGACAAGACCCCGATCAGACCCTGACCAGACCCCGACCAGACCCTGACAAGACCCTGACCAGACCCCGACCAGACCCCGACCAGATCCCGACAAGACCCCGACCAGACCCCGACAAGACCCCGACCAGACCCCGACCAGTCCCCGACAAGACCCCGACAAGACCCCTACCAGATCCCGACAAGACCCCGACAAGACCCTGACCAGACCCTGACCAGACCCTGACAAGACCCCGACCAGACCCTGACCAGACCCCGACCAGACCCCAACCAAATCCTGACAAGACCCTGACCAGACCCCGATCAGACCCTGACCAGACCCCGATCAGACCCTGACCAGACCCTGACCAGACCCCGACCAAACCCTGACAAGACCCTGACCAGACCCTGAAAAGACCAAGACCAGACCCCGACCAGACCCCGACCAGACCCCGACCAGACCCTGACCAGACCCCGACCAGACCCCGACCAAACCCTGACCAGACCCTGAAAAGTCCAAGACCAGGCCCTGACCAGACCCTGACAAGATCCTGACGAGACCCTGAAAAGACCCTGACAAGACCCTGACCAGACCCTGACAAGACCTTGACCAGACCCTGACAAGACCTTGACCAGACCCTGAAAAGACCAAGACCAGACCCTGACCAGACCCTGACAAGGTCCTGACCAGACCCTGACAAGACCTTGACCAGACCCTGACAAGACCTTGACCAGACCCTGACCAGACCCTGACAAGATCCTGACCAGACCCTGACAAGACCTTGACCAGACCCTGAAAAGACCAAGACCAGACCCTGACAAGATCCTGACCAGACCCTGACAAGACCTTGACCAGACCCTGACAAGTGCCCGATCAGACCCTGACCAGACCCTGACAAGACCCCGACAAGACCCTGACCAGACCCTGACCAGACCCTGACAAGACCCCGACCAGATCCCGACAAGACCCTGACCAGACACCCGATCAGACCCCGACAAGACCCTGACCAGACCCTGACAAGATCCAATCAGACCCTGACAAGTCCCAGATTAGACCCTGACAAGACCCCGACCAGACCCTGACAAGACCCCGACCAGACCCTGACCAGACCCCGACAAGACCCCGACCAGACCACGAAAAGACCCTGACAAGACCCTGACCAGACCCCGACCAGACCCCGATCAGACCCTGACCAGACCCCGACCAGACCCCGACAAGACCCTTACAAGACCCTGAAAAGACCAAGACCAGACCCTGACCAGACCCCGATCAGACCCTGACCAGACCCCGACCAGAACCTGACAAGACCCCGATCAGACCCTGACCAGACCCCGACCAGACCCTGACAAGACGCTGACCAGACGCCGACCAGACCCCGACCAGACCCTGACCAGACCCCGACCAAACCCTGACCAGACCCTGACAAGACCCTGACCAGACCCCGACCAGACCCCGACAAGACCCTGACCAGACCCCGACCAGACCCTGACAAGACCCCGACAAGACCCTGACCAGACGCCGACCAGACCCCGACCAGACCCTGACCAGACCCCGACCAGACCCCGACATAACCCTGACCAGACCCTGAAAAGACCTCGACCAGACCCTGACCAGACCCTGACAAGATCCTGACGAGACCCTGACAAGACCCTGACAAGACCCCGACCAGACCCCGACAAGACCCTGACCAGACCCCGACAAGACCCTGACAAGACCCCGACAAGACCCTGACAAGACCCCGAAAAGACCCCGACGACACCCCGACAAGACCCTGACAAGACCCTGACCAGACCCCGACCAGACCCCGACAAGACCCTAACAAGACCCCGACAAGACCCTGACCAGACCCCGACCAGACCCCGACCAAACCCCGACAAGACCCTGACCAGACCCCGACTAGACCCTGACCAGACCCTGACCAGACCCCGACAAGACCCTGACAAGACCCCGACAAGACCCTGACCAGACCCCGACCAGACCACGACAGGACCCTGACAAGACCCCGACAAGACCCTGACAAGACCCCGACAAGACCCTGACCAGACCCCGACTAGACCCCGACAAGACCCTGACAAGACCCCGACAAGACCCCGACGAGACCCCGACAAGACCCTGACAAGACCCTGACCAGACCCCGACCAGACCCCGACAAGACCCTGACAAGACCCCGACAATACCCTGACCAGACCCCGACCAGACCCCGACAAGACCCTGACAAGACCCCGACAATACCCTGACCAGACCCCGACCAGACCCCGACAAGACCCTGACAAGACCCCGACATTACCCTGACCAGACCCCGACCAGACCCCGACCAGACCCTGACAAGACCCCGACAATACCCTGACCAGACCCCGACCAGACCCCGACAAGACCCTGACAAGACCCTGACCAGACCCCGACCAGACCCCGACAAGACCCTGACAAGACCCTGACAAGACCCCGACCAGACCCTGACCAGACCCCGACCAGATCCCGACAAGATTCTGAAAAGACCCCGATCAGACCCCGACCAGACCCCGACAAGACCCCGACCAGACCACGAAAAGACCCTGACAAGACCCTGACCAGACCCCGACCAGACCCCGATCAGACCCTGACCAGACCCCGACCAGACCCCGACAAGACCCTTACAAGACCCTGAAAAGACCAAGACCAGACCCTGACAAGACCCCGATCAGACCCTGACAAGACCCCGACCAGACCCTGACAAGATCCTGACCCTGACCCCGACCAGATCCCGACAAGACCCCGATCAGACCCTGACCAGACCCCGACCGGACCCTGACCAAACCCTGACAAGATCCTGACCCTGACCCCAACCAGATCCCGACAAGACCCCGATCAGACCCTGACCAGACCCCGACCAGACCCTGACAAGACCCTGACCAGACCCCGACCAGACCCCGACCAGATCCCGACAAGACCCCGACCAGACCCCGACAAGACCCCGACCAGACCCCGACCAGTCCCCGACAAGACCCCGACAAGACCCCTACCAGATCACGACAAGACCCCGACAAGACCCTGACCAGACCCTGACCAGACCCTGACCAGACCCGACCAGACCCCAACCAAATCCTGACAAGACCCTGACCAGACCCCGATCAGACCCTGACCAGACCCTGACCAGACCCCGACCAAACCCTGACAAGACCCTGACCAGACCCTGAAAAGACCAAGACCAGACCCCGACCAGACCCCGACCAGACCCTGACCAGACCCCGACCAGACCCCGACCAAACCCTGACCAGACCCTGAAAAGTCCAAGACCAGGCCCTGACCAGACCCTGACAAGATCCTGACGAGACCCTGAAAAGACCCTGACAAGACCCTGACCAGACCCTGACAAGACCTTGACCAGACCCTGACAAGACCTTGACCAGACCCTGAAAAGACCAAGACCAGACCCTGACCAGACCCTGACAAGATCCTGACCAGACCCTGACAAGACCTTGACCAGACCCTGACAAGACCTTGACCAGACCCTGACCAGACCCTGACAAGATCCTGACCAGACCCTGACAAGACCTTGACCAGACCCTGAAAAGACCAAGACCAGACCCTGACAAGATCCTGACCAGACCCTGACAAGACCTTGACCAGACCCTGACAAGTGCCCGATCAGACCCTGACCAGACCCTGACAAGACCCCGACAAGACCCTGACCAGACCCTGACCAGACCCTGACAAGACCCCGACCAGATCCCGACAAGACCCTGACCAGACACCCGATCAGACCCCGACAAGACCCTGACCAGACCCTGACAAGATCCAATCAGACCCTGACAAGTCCCAGATTAGACCCTGACAAGACCCCGACCAGACCCTGACAAGACCCCGACCAGACCCTGACCAGACCCCGACAAGACCCCGACCAGACCACGAAAAGACCCTGACAAGACCCTGACCAGACCCCGACCAGACCCCGATCAGACCCTGACCAGACCCCGACCAGACCCCGACAAGACCCTTACAAGACCCTGAAAAGACCAAGACCAGACCCTGACCAGACCCCGATCAGACCCTGACCAGACCCCGACCAGAACCTGACAAGACCCCGATCAGACCCTGACCAGACCCCGACCAGACCCTGACAAGACGCTGACCAGACGCCGACCAGACCCCGACCAGACCCTGACCAGACCCCGACCAAACCCTGACCAGACCCTGACAAGACCCTGACCAGACCCCGACCAGACCCCGACAAGACCCTGACCAGACCCCGACCAGACCCTGACAAGACCCCGACAAGACCCTGACCAGACGCCGACCAGACCCCGACCAGACCCTGACCAGACCCCGACCAGACCCCGACCAAACCCTGACCAGACCCTGAAAAGACCTCGACCAGACCCTGACCAGACCCTGACAAGATCCTGACGAGACCCCGACCAGACCCCGACAAGACCCTGACCAGACCCCGACAAGACCCTGACAAGACCCCGACAAGACCCTGACAAGACCCCGAAAAGACCCCGACGACACCCCGACAAGACCCTGACAAGACCCTGACCAGACCCCGACCAGACCCCGACAAGACCCTAACAAGACCCCGACAAGACCCTGACCAGACCCCGACCAGACCCCGACCAAACCCCGACAAGACCCTGACCAGACCCCGACTAGACCCTGACCAGACCCTGACCAGACCCCGACAAGACCCTGACAAGACCCCGACAAGACCCTGACCAGACCCCGACCAGACCACGACAGGACCCTGACAAGACCCCGACAAGACCCTGACAAGACCCCGACAAGACCCTGACCAGACCCCGACTAGACCCCGACAAGACCCTGACAAGACCCCGACAAGACCCCGACGAGACCCCGACAAGACCCTGACAAGACCCTGACCAGACCCCGACCAGACCCCGACAAGACCCTGACAAGACCCCGACAATACCCTGACCAGACCCCGACCAGACCCCGACAAGACCCTGACAAGACCCCGACAATACCCTGACCAGACCCCGACCAGACCCCGACAAGACCCTGACAAGACCCCGACAATACCCTGACCAGACCCCGACCAGACCCCGACCAGACCCTGACAAGACCCCGACAATACCCTGACCAGACCCCGACCAGACCCCGACAAGACCCTGACAAGACCCTGACCAGACCCCGACCAGACCCCGACAAGACCCTGACAAGACCCTGACAAGACCCCGACCAGACCCTGACCAGACCCCGACCAGATCCCGACAAGATTCTGACAAGACCCCGATCAGACCCCGACCAGACCCCGACAAGACCCCGACCAGACCACGAAAAGACCCTGACAAGACCCTGACCAGACCCCGACCAGACCCCGATCAGACCCTGACCAGACCCCGACCAGACCCCGACAAGACCCTTACAAGACCCTGAAAAGACCAAGACCAGACCCTGACAAGACCCCGATCAGACCCTGACAAGACCCCGACCAGACCCTGACAAGATCCTGACCCTGACCCCGACCAGATCCCGACAAGACCCCGATCAGACCCTGACCAGACCCCGACCGGACCCTGACCAAACCCTGACAAGATCCTGACCCTGACCCCAACCAGATCCCGACAAGACCCCGATCAGACCCTGACCAGACCCCGACCAGACCCTGACAAGACCCTGACCAGACCCCGACCAGACCCCGACCAGATCCCGACAAGACCCCGACCAGACCCCGACAAGACCCCGACCAGACCCCGACCAGTCCCCGACAAGACCCCGACAAGACCCCTACCAGATCACGACAAGACCCCGACAAGACCCTGACCAGACCCTGACCAGACCCTGACAAGACCCCGACCAGACCCTGACCAGACCCGACCAGACCCCAACCAAATCCTGACAAGACCCTGACCAGACCCCGATCAGACCCTGACCAGACCCTGACCAGACCCCGACCAAACCCTGACAAGACCCTGACCAGACCCTGAAAAGACCAAGACCAGACCCCGACCAGACCCCGACCAGACCCTGACCAGACCCCGACCAGACCCCGACCAAACCCTGACCAGACCCTGAAAAGTCCAAGACCAGGCCCTGACCAGACCCTGACAAGATCCTGACGAGACCCTGAAAAGACCCTGACAAGACCCTGACCAGACCCTGACAAGACCTTGACCAGACCCTGACAAGACCTTGACCAGACCCTGAAAAGACCAAGACCAGACCCTGACCAGACCCTGACAAGATCCTGACCAGACCCTGACAAGACCTTGACCAGACCCTGACAAGACCTTGACCAGACCCTGACCAGACCCTGACAAGATCCTGACCAGACCCTGACAAGACCTTGACCAGACCCTGAAAAGACCAAGACCAGACCCTGACAAGATCCTGACCAGACCCTGACAAGACCTTGACCAGACCCTGACAAGTGCCCGATCAGACCAAGACCAGACCCTGACAAGACCCCGACAAGACCCTGACCAGACCCTGACCAGACCCTGACAAGACCCCGACCAGATCCCGACAAGACCCTGACCAGACCCCGATCAGACCCCGACAAGACCCTGACCAGACCCTGACAAGACCCAATCAGACCCTGACAAGTCCCAGATTAGACCCTGACAAGACCCCGACCAGACCCTGACAAGACCCCGACCAGACCCCGACAATACCTTGACAAGACCCAATCAGACCCTGACAAGACCCAATCAGACCCTGACAAGTCCCAGATTAGACCCTGACAAGACCCCGACCAGACCCTGACAAGACCCAATCAGACCCTGACAAGACCCCGACAAGACCCTGACAAGACCCAAACCAGACCACGAAAAGACCCTGACAAGACCCCGACCAGACCCCGACCAGATATCGACAAGACCCTGACAAGACCCCGACCAGACCACGAAAAGACCCTGAGAAGACCCCGACCAGACCCCGACCAGATCCCGACAAGATTCTGACAAGACCCCGATCAGACCCCGACCAGACCCCGACAAGACCCCGACCAGACCACGAAAAGACCCTGACAAGACCCTGACCAGACCCCGACCAGACCCCGATCAGACCCTGACCAGACCCCGACCAGACCCCGACAAGACCCTTACAAGACCCTGAAAAGACCAAGACCAGACCCCGACAAGACCCCGATCAGACCCTGACAAGACCCCGACCAGACCCTGACAAGATCCTGACCAGACCCTGACAAGACGCTGACCAGACGCCGACCAGACCCCGACCAGACCCTGACCAGACCCCGACCAAACCCTGACCAGACCCTGACAAGACCCTGACCAGACCCCGACCAGACCTCGACAAGACCCTGACCAGACCCCGACCAGACCCTGACAAGACCCCAACAAGACCCTGACCAGACGCCGACCAGACCCCGACCAGACCCTGACCAGACCCCGACCAGACCCCGACCAAACCCTGACCAGACCCTGAAAAGACCTCGACCAGACCCTGACCAGACCCTGACAAGATCCTGACGAGACCCTGAAAAGACCCTGACAAGACCCCGACCAGACCCCGACAAGACCCTGACCAGACCCCGACAAGACCCTGACAAGACCCCGACAAGACCCTGACAAGACCCCGAAAAGACCCCGACGACACCCCGACAAGACCCTGACAAGACCCTGACCAGACCCCGACCAGACCCCGACAAGACCCTAACAAGACCCCGACAAGACCCTGACCAGACCCCGACCAGACCCCGACCAAACCCCGACAAGACCCTGACCAGACCCCGACCAGACCCTGACCAGACCCTGACCAGACCCCGACAAGACCCTGACAAGACCCCGACAAGACCCTGACCAGACCCCGACCAGACCACGACAAGACCCTGACAAGACCCCGACAAGACCCTGACAAGACCCCGACAAGACCCTGACAAGACCCTGACAAGACCCCGACAAGACCCTGACAAGACCCCGAAAAGACCCCGACGAGACCCCGACAAGACCCTGACAAGACCCTGACCAGACCCCGACCAGACCCCGACAAGACCTCGACCAGACCCTGACAAGACCCCGACAATACCCTGACCAGACCCCGACAATACCCTGACCAGACCCCGACCAGACCCCGACAAGACCCTGACAAGACCCTGACCAGACCCCGACCAGACCCCGACAAGACCCTGACAAGACCCTGACAAGACCCCGACCAGACCCTGACCAGACCCCGACCAGATCCCGACAAGATTCTGACAAGACCCCGATCAGACCCCGACCAGACCCCGACAAGACCCCGACCAGACCACGAAAAGACCCTGACAAGACCCTGACCAGACCCCGACCAGACCCCGATCAGACCCTGACCAGACCCCGACCAGACCCCGACAAGACCCTTACAAGACCCTGAAAAGACCAAGACCAGACCCTGACAAGACCCCGATCAGACCCTGACCAGACCCCGACCAGACCCTGACAAGACGCTGACCAGACGCCGACCAGACCCCGACCAGACCCTGACCAGACCCCGACCAAACCCTGACCAGACCCTGACAAGACCCTGACCAGACCCCGACCAGACCCCGACAAGACCCTGACCAGACCCTGACAAGACGCTGACCAGACGCCGACCAGACCCCGACCAGACCCTGACCAGACCCCGACCAAACCCTGACCAGACCCTGACAAGACCCTGACCAGACCCCGACCAGACCCCGACAAGACCCTGACCAGACCCCGACCAGACCCTGACAAGACCCCGACAAGACCCTGACCAGACGCCGACCAGACCCCGACCAGACCCTGACCAGACCCCGACCAGACCCTGACCAAACCCTGACCAGACCCTGAAAAGACCTCGACCAGACCCTGACCAGACCCTGACAAGATCCTGACGAGACCCTGACAAGACCCTGACCAGACCCCGACCAGATCCCGACAAGATTCTGACAAGACCCCGATCAGACCCCGACCAGACCCCGACAAGACCCCGACCAGACCACGAAAAGACCCTGACAAGACCCTGACCAGACCCCGACCAGACCCCGATCAGACCCTGACCAGACCCCGACCAGACCCCGACCAGACCCTGACCAGACCCCGACCAGACCCTGACAAGACCCTGACCAGACCCCGACCAGACCCCGACAAGACCCTGACCAGACCCCGACCAGACCCTGACAAGACCCCGACAAGACCCTGACCAGACCCCGACCAGACCCCGACCAAACCCTGACCAGACCCTGAAAAGACCTCGACCAGACCCTGACCAGACCCTGACAAGATCCTGACGAGACCCTGACAAGACCCCGACCAGACCCTGACAAGACCCTGACCAGACCCCGACAAGACCCTGACAAGACCCCGAGAAGACCCTGACCAGACCCCGACCAGACCACGACAAGACCCTGACCAGACCCTGACAAGACCCTGACAAGACCCTGACCAGACCCCGACTAGACCCCGACAAGACCCTGACAAGACCCCGACAAGACCCTGACAAGATCCCGAAAAGACCCCGACGAGACCCCGACAAGACCCTGACAAGACCCTGACCAGACCCCGACAAGACCCCGACAAGACCCTGACAAGACCCCGACAAGACCCTGACCAGACCCCGACTAGACCCCGACAAGACCCTGACAAGACCCCGACAAGACCCCGACAAGACCCTGACAAGACCCTGACAAGACCCTGACCAGACCCCGACCAGACCCCGACAAGACCCTGACCAGACACCGACCAGACCCTGACAAGACCCCGACAAGACCCTGACCAGACCCCGACCAGACCCCGACAAGACCCTGACAAGACCCTGACCAGACCCCGACCAGACCCCGACAAGACCCTGACAAGACCCTGACAAGATCCTGACCCTGACCCCGACCAGATCCCGACAAGACCCCGATCAGACCCTGACCAGACCCCGACCAGACCCTGACAAGACCCTGACCAGACCCCGACCAGACCCCTACCAGATCCCGACAAGACCCCGACCAGACACCGACCAGACCCCGACAAGACCCCGACAAGACCCCGACCAGACCCCGACCAGACCCGGACCAGACCCTGACAAGACACCGACCAGACCCTGACCAGACCCTGATGAGACCCCGAAAAGACCCTGACCAGACCCGGACCAGACCCCGACAAGACCCCGACAAGACCCCGACCAGACCCCGACCAGACCCTGATGAGACCCCGAAAAGACCCTGACCAGACCCGGACCAGACCCTGACAAGACACCGACCAGACCCTGACCAGACCCTGATGAGACCCCGAAAAGACCCTGACCAGACCCGGACCAGACCCCGACAAGACCCCGACAAGACCCCGACCAGACCCCGACCAGACCCTGATGAGACCCCGAAAAGACCCTGACCAGACCCGGACCAGACCCCGACCAGACCCCGACCAGACCCTGATGAGACCCCGAAAAGACCCTGACCAGACCCGGACCAAACCCTGACAAGACCCTGACAAGACCCCGATCAGACCCTGAAAAGACCAAGTCCAGACCCTGACCAGACCGTGACAAGATCCTGACCAGACCCTGACAAGACCCTGACCAGACCCTGACCAGACCCTGACAAGACCCCGACCAGACCCTGACCAGACCCCGACCAGACCCCAACCAAATCCTGACAAGACCCTGACAAGACCCCGATCAAACCCTGACCAGACCCCGATCAGACCCTGACCAGACCCCGACCAGACCCCGACCAAACCCTGACAAGACCCTGACCAGACCCTGAAAAGACCAAGACCAGACCCCGACCAGACCCCGACCAGACCCTGACCAGACCCCGACCAGACCCCGACCAAACCCTGACCAGACCCTGACAAGATCCTGACGAGACCCTGACAAGACCCTGACAAGACCCCGACAAGATCCTGACCAGACCCTGACAAGACCCCGACCAGACCCTGACCAGACCCCGACCAGACCCCAACCAAATCCTGACAAGACCCTGACCAGACCCCGATCAAACCCTGACCAGACCCCGATCAGACCCTGACCAGACCCCGACCAGACCCCGACCAAATCCTGACAAGACCCTGACCAGACCCCGACCAGACCCCGACCAAACCCTGACAAGACCCTGACCAGACCCTGAAAAGACCAAGACCAGACCCCGACCAGACCCCGACCAGACCCTGACCAGACCCCGACCAGACCCCGACCAAACCCTGACCAGACCCTGACAAGATCCTGACGAGACCCTGAAAAGACCCTGACAAGACCCCGACAAGACCCTGACCAGACCCTGACAAGACCTTGACCAGACCCTGACAAGACCTTGACCAGACCCTGAAAAGACCAAGACCAGACCCTGACCAGACCCTGACAAGATCCTGACCAGACCCTGACAAGACCTTGACCAGACCCTGACAAGTGCCCGATCAGACCCTGACCAGACCCTAACAAGACCCCGACAAGACCCTGACCAGACCCTGACAAGACCCCGACAAGACCCTGACCAGACCCCGACCAGATCCCGACAAGACCCCGACAAGACCCCGACCAGACCCCGACCAGACCCCGACAAGACCCCGACAAGACCCCGACCAGACCCTGACAAGACACTGACAAGACCCTGACAAGATCCTGACCCTGACCCCGACCAGATCCCGACAAGACCCTGAAAAGACCCCGATGAGACCCTGACCAGACCCTGACCGGACCCCGACCAGACCCCGACAAGACCCTGACCAGACCCCGACCAGACCCTGACCAGACCCTGACAAGACCCCGACCAGATCCCGACAAGACCCTGACCAGACCCCGATCAGACCCCGACAAGACCCTGACCAGACCCTGACAAGACCCAATCAGACCCTGACAAAGTCCCAGATTAGACCCTGACAAGACCCCGACCAGACCCTGACAAGACCCAATCAGACCCTGACAAGACCCAATCAGACCCTGACAAGACCCTGATAAGACCCCGACAAGACCCTGACAAGACCCAAACCAGACCCCGACCAGATCCCGACAAGACCCTGACAAGACCCCGATCAGACCCTGACCAGACCCCGACCAGACCCTGACCAGACCCCGACCGGATCCCGACAAGACCCTGACAAGACCCCGACAAGACCCCGACAAGACCCTGACAAGACCCCGATCAGACCCTGACCAGACCCCGACCAGATCCCGACAAGACCCTGACAAGACCCCGACAAGACCCCGACAAGACCCTGACAAGACCCCGATCAGACCCTGACCAGACCCCGACAAGATCCCGACAAGACCCTGACAAGACCCCGACAAGACCCCGACAAGACCCTGACCAGACCCCGACCAGACCCTGACAAGACCCTGACAAGACCCCGACCAGACCCTGACCAGACCCTGACCAGACCCCGACCAGACCCTGACCAGACGCCGACCAGACCCTGACCAGACCCTGACCAGATCCCGACAAGACCCTGACCAGACGCCGACCAGACCCCGACCAGACCCTGACCAGACCCCGACCAGATCCCGACAAGACCCCGATCAGACCCTGACCAGATCCCGACAAGACCCTGACCAGACCCCGACCAGACCCTGACCAGACCCCGACCAGATCCCGACAAGACGCCGATCAGACCCTGACCAGACCCTGACCAGACCCCGACCAGACCCCGACAAGACCCTGACAAGACCCTGACCAGACCCCGACCAGACCCCGACAAGACCCTGACAAGACCCTGACAAGATCCTGACCCTGACCCCGACCAGATCCCGACAAGACCCCGATCAGACCCTGACCAGACCCCGACCAGACCCTGACAAGACCCTGACCAGACCCCGACCAGACCCCGACCAGGCCCCGACAAGACCCCGACCAAACCCTGATGAGACCCCGAAAAGACCCTGACCAGACCCGGACCAGACCCCGACAAGACCCCGACCAGACCCTGACCAGACCCTGACAAGACCCTGACAAGACCCCGATCAGACCCTGAAAAGACCAAGTCCAGACCCTGACCAGACCGTGACAAGATCCTGACCAGACCCTGACAAGACCCTGACAAGACCCTGACCAGACCCTGACCAGACCCTGAATAGACCCCGACCAGACCCTGACCAGACCCCGACCAGACCCCAACCAAATCCTGACAAGACCCTGACAAGACCCCGATCAAACCCTGACCAGACCCCGATCAGACCCTGACCAGACCCCGACCAGACCCCGACCAAACCCTGACAAGACCCTGACCAGACCCTGAAAAGACCAAGACCAGACCCCGACCAGACCCCGACCAGACCCTGACCAGATCCTGACGAGACCCTGACAAGACCCTGACAAGACCCCGACAAGACCCTGACCAGACCCTGACAAGACCTTGACCAGACCCTGACAAGATCCTGACGAGACCCTGACAAGACCCTGACAAGACCCCGACAAGACCCTGACCAAACCCTGACCAGACCCTGACCAGACCCTGACAAGATCCTGACGAGACCCTGACAAGACCCTGACAAGACCCCGACAAGACCCTGACCAGACCCTGACAAGACCTTGACCAGACCCTGACAAGATCCTGACGAGACCCTGACAAGACCCTGAAAAGACCCCGACCAGACCCCGACCAAACCCTGACCAGACCCTGACAAGATCCTGACGAGACCCTGACAAGACCCTGACAAGACCCCGACAAGACCCTGACCAGACCCTGACAAGACCTTGACCAGACCCTGACAAGATCCTGACGAGACCCTGACAAGACCCTGACAAGACCCCGACAAGACCCTGACCAGACCCTGACAAGACCCTGACCAGACCCTGACAAGATCCTGACGAGACCCTGACAAGACCCTGACAAGACCCCGACAAGACCCTGACCAGACCCTGACAAGACCCCGACCAGACCCTGACCAGACCCCGACCAGACCCCAACCAAATCCTGACAAGACCCTGACCAGACCCCGATCAAAGCCTGACCAGACCCCGATCAGACCCTGACCAGACCCCGACCAGACCCCGACCAAACCCTGACAAGACCCTGACCAGACCCCGACCAGACCCCGACAAGACCCCGACCAGACCCCGACCAGACCCTGACCAGATCCCGACAAGACCCTGACAAGACCCTGACCAGACCCTGACCAAACCCCGACAAGACCCCGACCAGACCCCGACAAGACCCCGACCAGACCCCGACAAGACCCCGACCAGACCCCGACCAGACCCTGACCAGACACCGACCAGACCCCGACAAGACCCCGACCAGACCCCGACCAGACCCTGACCAGACACCGACCAGACCCCGACAAGACCCCGACAAGACCCTGACCAGACCCCGACCAGACCACGACAAGACCCTGACAAGACCCCGACAAGACCCTGACCAGACCCCGACCAGACCCCGACAAGACCCCGACAAGACCCTGACCAGACCCCGACCAGACCACGACAAGACCCTGACAAGACCCCGACAAGACCCTGAAAAGACCCCGACCAGACCCTGAAAAGACCCCGACAAGACCCTGACCAGACCCCGACAAGACCCTGACAAGACCCTGACCAGACCCCGACAAGACCCTGACAAGACCCTGACCAGACCCCGACAAGACCCTGACCAGACCCCGACAAGACCCTGAAAAGACCCCGACCAGACCCCGACAAGACCCTGACAAGACCCCGACCAGACCCCGACCAGACCCTGACAAGACCCCGACAAGACCCTGACAAGACCCTGACCAGACCCCGACAAGACCCTGACAAGACCCTGACCAGACCCCGACAAGACCCTGACCAGACCCCGACAAGACCCTGAAAAGACCCCGACCAGACCCCGACAAGACCCTGACAAGACCCTGACCAGACCCCGACCAGACCACGACAAGACCCTGACAAGACCCCGACAAGACCCTGAAAAGACCCCGACAAGACCCTGACCAGACCCCGACAAGACCCTGACAAGACCCTGACCAGACCCCGACAAGACCCTGACAAGACCCTGACCAGACCCCGACAAGACCCTGACCAGACCCCGACAAGACCCTGAAAAGACCCCGACCAGACACCCGACAAGACCCTGACAAGACCCTGACCAGACCCCGACCAGACCACGACAAGACCCTGACAAGACCCCGACAAGACCCTGACAAGACCCCGACAAGACCCTGAAAAGACCCCGACAAGACCCTGACCAGACCCCGACAAGACCCTGACAAGACCCTGACCAGACCCCGACAAGACCCTGACAAGACCCTGACCAGACCCCGACAAGACCCTGACCAGACCCCGACAAGACCCTGAAAAGACCCCGACCAGACCCCGACAAGACCCTGACCAGACCACGACAAGACCCTGACAAGACCCCGACAAGACCCTGAAAAGACCCCGACCAGACCCCGACAAGACCCTGACCAGACCCTGACAAGACCCCGACCAGACCCTGACCAGACCCCGACCAGACCCCAACCAAATCCTGACAAGACCCTGACCAGACCCCGATCAAAGCCTGACCAGACCCCGATCAGACCCTGACCAGACCCCGACCAGACCCCGACCAAACCCTGACAAGACCCTGACCAGACCCCGACCAGACCCCGACAAGACCCCGACCAGACCCCGACCAGACCCTGACCAGATCCCGACAAGACCCTGACAAAACCCCGACCAGACCCCGAAAAGACCCTGACAAGACCCTGACCAGACCCTGAAAAGACCCCGACGAGACCCCGACAAGACCCCGACCAGACCCCGACAAGACCCTGACAAGACCCTGACCAGACCCCGACCAGACCCCGACAAGACCCCGACCAGACCCCGACCAGACCCTGACCAGACACCGACAAGACCCTGACAAGACCCCGACAAGACCCTGACCAGACCCCGACCAGACCACGACAAGACCCTGACAAGACCCCGACAAGACCCTGAAAAGACCCCGACCAGACCCCGACAAGACCCTGACAAGACACCGACCAGACCCCGACCAGATACCGACAAGACCCTGACAAGACCCCGACCAGACCCTGACAAGACCCCGATCAGACCCCGACCAGACCGCGACAAGACCCTGACAAGACCCTGACCAGACCCCGACCAGACCCTGACAAGACGCTGACCAGACGCCGACCAGACCCTGACCAGACCCTGACCAGACCCTGACCAGATCCCGACCAGACCCTGACAAGACCCCGATCAGACCCTGACCAGACCCCGACCAGACCCTGACCAGACCCCGACCAGATCCCGACAAGACCCTGACAAGACCCCGACAAGACCCCGACAAGACCCTGACAAGACCCCGATCAGACCCTGACCAGACCCCGACCAGACCCCGACAAGACCCTGACAAGACCCTGACCAGACCCCGACCAGACCCCGACAAGACCCTGACAAGACCCCGACCAGATCCCGACAAGACCCCGATCAGACCCTGACCAGACCCCGACCAGACCCTGACAAGACCCTGACCAGACCCCGACCAGACCCCGACAAGACCCCGACAAGACCCCGACAAGACCCTGACAAGACCCCGATCAGACCCTGACCAGACCCCGACCAGACCCCGAAAAGACCCTGACCAGACCCGGACCAGACCCTGACAAGACAACGACCAGACCCCGACCAAACCCTGACAAGACCCTGACAAGACCCCGATCAGACCCTGAAAAGACCAAGTCCAGACCCTGACCAGACCGTGACAAGATCCTGACCAGACCCTGACAAGACCCTGACAAGACCCTGACCAGACCCTGACCAGACCCTGAATAGACCCCGACCAGACCCTGACCAGACCCCGACCAGACCCCAACCAAATCCTGACAAGACCCTGACAAGACCCCGATCAAACCCTGACCAGACCCCGATCAGACCCTGACCAGACCGCGACCAGACCCCGACCAAACCCTGACAAGACCCTGACCAGACCCTGAAAAGACCAAGACCAGACCCCGACCAGACCCCGACCAGACCCTGACCAGACCCCGACCAGACCCCGACCAAACCCTGACCAGACCCTGACAAGATCCTGACGAGACCCTGACAAGACCCTGACAAGACCCCGACAAGACCCTGACCAGACCCTGACAAGACCCCGACCAGACCCTGACCAGACCCCGACCAGACCCCAACCAAATCCTGACAAGACCCTGACCAGACCCCGATCAAAGCCTGACCAGACCCCGACCAGACCCTGACCAGACCCCGACCAGACCCCGACAAGACCCCGACCAGACCCCGACCAGACCCTGACCAGACCCCGATCAGACCCTGACCAGACCCCGACCAGACCCCGACAAGACCCCGACCAGACCCCGACCAGACCCTGACCAGATCCCGACAAGACCCTGACAAAACCCCGACCAGACCCCGAAAAGACCCTGACAAGACCCTGACCAGACCCTGAAAAGACCCCGACGAGACCCCGACAAGACCCCGACAAGACCCTGACCAGACCCTGACCAAACCCCGACAAGACCCCGACCAGACCCCGACAAAACCCTGACAAGACCCTGACCAGACCCCGACAAGACCCTGAAAAGACCCCGACCAGACACCCGACAAGACCCTGACAAGACCCTGACCAGACCCCGACCAGACCACGACAAGACCCTGACAAGACCCCGACAAGACCCTGACAAGACCCCGACAAGACCCTGAAAAGACCCCGACAAGACCCTGACCAGACCCCGACAAGACCCTGACAAGACCCTGACCAGACCCCGACAAGACCCTGACCAGACCCCGACAAGACCCTGAAAAGACCCCGACCAGACCCCGACAAGACCCTGACCAGACCACGACAAGACCCTGACAAGACCCCGACAAGACCCTGAAAAGACCCCGACCAGACCCCGACAAGACCCTGACCAGACCCTGACAAGACCCCGACCAGACCCTGACCAGACCCCGACCAGACCCCAACCAAATCCTGACAAGACCCTGACCAGACCCCGATCAAAGCCTGACCAGACCCCGATCAGACCCTGACCAGACCCCGACCAGACCCCGACCAAACCCTGACAAGACCCTGACCAGACCCCGACCAGACCCCGACAAGACCCCGACCAGACCCCGACCAGACCCTGACCAGATCCCGACAAGACCCTGACAAAACCCCGACCAGACCCCGAAAAGACCCTGACAAGACCCTGACCAGACCCTGAAAAGACCCCGACGAGACCCCGACAAGACCCCGACCAGACCCCGACAAGACCCTGACAAGACCCTGACCAGACCCCGACCAGACCCCGACAAGACCCCGACCAGACCCCGACCAGACCCTGACCAGACACCGACAAGACCCTGACAAGACCCCGACAAGACCCTGACCAGACCCCGACCAGACCACGACAAGACCCTGACAAGACCCCGACAAGACCCTGAAAAGACCCCGACCAGACCCCGACAAGACCCTGACAAGACACCGACCAGACCCCGACCAGATACCGACAAGACCCTGACAAGACCCCGACCAGACCCTGACAAGACCCCGATCAGACCCCGACCAGACCGCGACAAGACCCTGACAAGACCCTGACCAGACCCCGACCAGACCCTGACAAGACGCTGACCAGACGCCGACCAGACCCTGACCAGACCCTGACCAGACCCTGACCAGATCCCGACCAGACCCTGACAAGACCCCGATCAGACCCTGACCAGACCCCGACCAGACCCTGACCAGACCCCGACCAGATCCCGACAAGACCCTGACAAGACCCCGACAAGACCCCGACAAGACCCTGACAAGACCCCGATCAGACCCTGACCAGACCCCGACCAGACCCCGACAAGACCCTGACAAGACCCTGACCAGACCCCGACCAGACCCCGACAAGACCCTGACAAGACCCCGACCAGATCCCGACAAGACCCCGATCAGACCCTGACCAGACCCCGACCAGACCCTGACAAGACCCTGACCAGACCCCGACCAGACCCCGACAAGACCCCGACAAGACCCCGACAAGACCCTGACAAGACCCCGATCAGACCCTGACCAGACCCCGACCAGACCCCGAAAAGACCCTGACCAGACCCGGACCAGACCCTGACAAGACAACGACCAGACCCCGACCAAACCCTGACAAGACCCTGACAAGACCCCGATCAGACCCTGAAAAGACCAAGTCCAGACCCTGACCAGACCGTGACAAGATCCTGACCAGACCCTGACAAGACCCTGACAAGACCCTGACCAGACCCTGACCAGACCCTGAATAGACCCCGACCAGACCCTGACCAGACCCCGACCAGACCCCAACCAAATCCTGACAAGACCCTGACAAGACCCCGATCAAACCCTGACCAGACCCCGATCAGACCCTGACCAGACCGCGACCAGACCCCGACCAAACCCTGACAAGACCCTGACCAGACCCTGAAAAGACCAAGACCAGACCCCGACCAGACCCCGACCAGACCCTGACCAGACCCCGACCAGACCCCGACCAAACCCTGACCAGACCCTGACAAGATCCTGACGAGACCCTGACAAGACCCTGACAAGACCCCGACAAGACCCTGACCAGACCCTGACAAGACCCCGACCAGACCCTGACCAGACCCCGACCAGACCCCAACCAAATCCTGACAAGACCCTGACCAGACCCCGATCAAAGCCTGACCAGACCCCGACCAGACCCTGACCAGACCCCGACCAGACCCCGACAAGACCCCGACCAGACCCCGACCAGACCCTGACCAGACCCCGATCAGACCCTGACCAGACCCCGACCAGACCCCGACAAGACCCCGACCAGACCCCGACCAGACCCTGACCAGATCCCGACAAGACCCTGACAAAACCCCGACCAGACCCCGAAAAGACCCTGACAAGACCCTGACCAGACCCTGAAAAGACCCCGACGAGACCCCGACAAGACCCCGACAAGACCCTGACCAGACCCTGACCAAACCCCGACAAGACCCCGACCAGACCCCGACAAAACCCTGACAAGACCCTGACCAGACCCCGACCAGACCCCGACAAGACCCCGACCAGACCCCGACCAGACCCTGACCAGACACCGACAAGACCCTGACAAGACCCCGACAAGACCCTGACCAGACCCCGACCAGACCACGACAAGACCCTGACAAGACACCGACAAGACCCTGACAAGACCCCGACAAGACCCTGACCAGACCCCGACCAGACCCCGACAAGACCCTGACAAAACCCCGACAAGACCCTGACAAGACACAATCAGACCCTGACAAGTCCCAGATTAGACCCTGACAAGACCCCGACCAGACCCTGACAAGACCCAATCAGACCCTGACAAGACCCAATCAGACCCTGACAAGACCCTGATAAGACCCCGACAAGACCCTGACAAGACCCAAACCAGACCACGAAAAGACCCTGACAAGACCCCGACCAGACCCCGACCAGATACCGACAAGACCCTGACAAGACCCCGACCAGACCCTGACAAGACCCCAATCAGACCCCGACCAGACCGCGACAAGACCCTGACAAGACCCTGACCAGACCCCGACCAGACCCTGACAAGACGCTGACCAGACGCCGACCAGACCCTGACCAGACCCTGACCAGATCCCGACAAGACCCTGACAAGACCCCGATCAGACCCTGACCAGACCCCGACCAGACCCTGACCAGACCCCGACCAGATCCCGACAAGACCCTGACAAGACCCCGACCAGACCCCGACAAGACCCTGACAAGACCCCGATCAGACCCTGACCAGACCCCGACCAGACCCTGACAAGACGCTGACAAGACCCCGACAAGACCCCGACAAGACCCTGACCAGACCCCGACCAGACCCTGACAAGACCCCGACAAGACCCCGACAAGACCCTGACAAGACCCCGATCAGACCCTGACCAGACCCCGACCAGATCCCGACAAGACCCTGACAAGACCCCGACAAGACCCCGACAAGACCCTGACAAGACCCCGATCAGACCCTGACCAGACCCCGACAAGATCCCGACAAGACCCTGACAAGACCCCGACAAGACCCCGACCAGACCCTGACCAGACCCCGACCAGACCCTGACCAGACGCCGACCAGACCCTGACCAGACCCTGACCAGATCCCGACAAGACCCTGACCAGACGCCGACCAGACCCCGACCAGACCCTGACCAGACCCCGATCAGACCCTGACCAGATCCCGACAAGACCCTGACCAGACCCCGACCAGACCCTGACCAGACCCCGACCAGATCCCGACAAGACACCGATCAGACCCTGACCAGACCCTGACCAGACCCCGACCAGACCCCGACAAGACCCTGACAAGACCCTGACCAGACCCCGACCAGACCCCGACAAGACCCTGACAAGACCCTGACAAGATCCTGACCCTGACCCCGACCAGATCCCGACAAGACCCCGATCAGACCCTGACCAGACCCCGACCAGACCCCGACCAGACCCCGACCAGGCCCCGACAAGACCCCGACCAAACCCTGATGAGACCCCGAAAAGACCCTGACCAGACCCGGACCAGACCCCGACAAGACCCCGACCAGACCCCGACCAAACCCTGACAAGACCCTGACAAGACCCCGATCAGACCCTGAAAAGACCAAGTCCAGACCCTGACCAGACCGTGACAAGATCCTGACCAGACCCTGACCAGACCCCGACAAGACCCTGACAAGACCCTGACCAGACCCCGACCAGACCCCGACAAGACCCTGACAAGACCCTGACCAGACCCCGACCAGACCCCGACAAGACCCCGACCAGACCCCGACCAGACCCCGACCAGACCACGACAAGACCCTGACAAGATCCTGAAAAGACCCCGACAAGACCCTGACCAGACACCGACAAGACCCTGACAAGACCCCGACAAGACCCTGAAAAGACCCCGACCAGACCACGACAAGACCCTGACAAGACCCCGACAAGACCCTGAAAAGACCCCGACCAGACCCCGACAAGACCCCGACAAGACCCCGACAAGACCCTGACCAGACACCGAAAAGACCCCGACGAGACCCCGACAAGACCCTGACAAGACCCCGACAAGACCCTGAAAAGACCCCGACCAGACCCCGACAAGACCCTGACAAGACCCCGACAAGACCCTGACCAGACCCCGGCCAGACCCCGACAAGACCCTGACCAGACCCTGACAAGATCCTGACGAGACCCTGACAAGACCCTGACAAGACCCCGACAAGACCCTGACCAGACCCTGACAAGACCCCGACCAGACCCTGACCAGACCCCGACCAGACCCCAACCAAATCCTGACAAGACCCTGACCAGACCCCGATCAAAGCCTGACCAGACCCCGATCAGACCCTGACCAGACCCCGACCAGACCCCGACCAAACCCTGACAAGACCCTGACCAGACCCCGACCAGACCCCGACAAGACCCCGACCAGACCCCGACCAGACCCTGACCAGATCCCGACAAGACCCTGACAAGACCCTGACCAGACCCTGACCAAACCCCGACAAGACCCCGACCAGACCCCGACAAGACCCTGACAAGACCCTGACCAGACCCCGACCAGACCCCGACAAGACCCCGACCAGACCCCGACCAGACCCTGACCAGACACCGACCAGACCCCGACAAGACCCCGACAAGACCCTGACCAGACCCCGACCAGACCACGACAAGACCCTGACAAGACCCCGACAAGACCCTGACCAGACCCCGACCAGACCCCGACAAGACCCCGACAAGACCCTGACCAGACCCCGACCAGACCACGACAAGACCCTGACAAGACCCCGACAAGACCCTGAAAAGACCCCGACCAGACCCTGAAAAGACCCCGACAAGACCCTGACCAGACCCCGACAAGACCCTGACAAGACCCTGACCAGACCCCGACAAGACCCTGACAAGACCCTGACCAGACCCCGACAAGACCCTGACCAGACCCCGACAAGACCCTGAAAAGACCCCGACCAGACCCCGACAAGACCCTGACAAGACCCCGACCAGACCCCGACCAGACCCTGACAAGACCCCGACAAGACCCTGACAAGACCCTGACCAGACCCCGACAAGACCCTGACAAGACCCTGACCAGACCCCGACAAGACCCTGACCAGACCCCGACAAGACCCTGAAAAGACCCCGACCAGACCCCGACAAGACCCTGACAAGACCCTGACCAGACCCCGACCAGACCACGACAAGACCCTGACAAGACCCCGACAAGACCCTGAAAAGACCCCGACAAGACCCTGACCAGACCCCGACAAGACCCTGACAAGACCCTGACCAGACCCCGACAAGACCCTGACAAGACCCTGACCAGACCCCGACAAGACCCTGACCAGACCCCGACAAGACCCTGAAAAGACCCCGACCAGACCCCGACAAGACCCTGACAAGACCCTGACCAGACCCCGACCAGACCACGACAAGACCCTGACAAGACCCCGACAAGACCCTGACAAGACCCCGACAAGACCCTGAAAAGACCCCGACAAGACCCTGACCAGACCCCGACAAGACCCTGACAAGACCCTGACCAGACCCCGACAAGACCCTGACAAGACCCTGACCAGACCCCGACAAGACCCTGACCAGACCCCGACAAGACCCTGAAAAGACCCCGACCAGACCCCGACAAGACCCTGACCAGACCACGACAAGACCCTGACAAGACCCCGACAAGACCCTGAAAAGACCCCGACCAGACCCCGACAAGACCCTGACCAGACCCTGACAAGACCCCGACCAGACCCTGACCAGACCCCGACCAGACCCCAACCAAATCCTGACAAGACCCTGACCAGACCCCGATCAAAGCCTGACCAGACCCCGATCAGACCCTGACCAGACCCCGACCAGACCCCGACCAAACCCTGACAAGACCCTGACCAGACCCCGACCAGACCCCGACAAGACCCCGACCAGACCCCGACCAGACCCTGACCAGATCCCGACAAGACCCTGACAAAACCCCGACCAGACCCCGAAAAGACCCTGACAAGACCCTGACCAGACCCTGAAAAGACCCCGACGAGACCCCGACAAGACCCCGACCAGACCCCGACAAGACCCTGACAAGACCCTGACCAGACCCCGACCAGACCCCGACAAGACCCCGACCAGACCCCGACCAGACCCTGACCAGACACCGACAAGACCCTGACAAGACCCCGACAAGACCCTGACCAGACCCCGACCAGACCACGACAAGACCCTGACAAGACCCCGACAAGACCCTGAAAAGACCCCGACCAGACCCCGACAAGACCCTGACAAAACCCCGACAAGACCCTGACAAGACACAATCAGACCCTGACAAGTCCCAGATTAGACCCTGACAAGACCCCGACCAGACCCTGACAAGACCCAATCAGACCCTGACAAGACCCAATCAGACCCTGACAAGACCCTGATAAGACCCCGACAAGACCCTGACAAGACCCAAACCAGACCACGAAAAGACCCTGACAAGACCCCGACCAGACCCCGACCAGATACCGACAAGACCCTGACAAGACCCCGACCAGACCCTGACAAGACCCCGATCAGACCCCGACCAGACCGCGACAAGACCCTGACAAGACCCTGACCAGACCCCGACCAGACCCTGACAAGACGCTGACCAGACGCCGACCAGACCCTGACCAGACCCTGACCAGACCCTGACCAGATCCCGACAAGACCCTGACAAGACCCCGATCAGACCCTGACCAGACCCCGACCAGACCCTGACCAGACCCCGACCAGATCCCGACAAGACCCTGACAAGACCCCGACAAGACCCCGACAAGACCCTGACAAGACCCCGATCAGACCCTGACCAGACCCCGACCAGACCCCGACAAGACCCTGACAAGACCCTGACCAGACCCCGACCAGACCCCGACAAGACCCTGACAAGACCCCGACCAGATCCCGACAAGACCCCGATCAGACCCTGACCAGACCCCGACCAGACCCTGACAAGACCCTGACCAGACCCCGACCAGACCCCGACCAGGCCCCGACAAGACCCCGACCAAACCCTGATGAGACCCCGAAAAGACCCTGACCAGACCCGGACCAGACCCTGACAAGACAACGACCAGACCCCGACCAAACCCTGACAAGACCCTGACAAGACCCCGATCAGACCCTGAAAAGACCAAGTCCAGACCCTGACCAGACCGTGACAAGATCCTGACCAGACCCTGACAAGACCCTGACAAGACCCTGACCAGACCCTGACCAGACCCTGAATAGACCCCGACCAGACCCTGACCAGACCCCGACCAGACCCCAACCAAATCCTGACAAGACCCTGACAAGACCCCGATCAAACCCTGACCAGACCCCGATCAGACCCTGACCAGACCCCGACCAGACCCCGACCAAACCCTGACAAGACCCTGACCAGACCCTGAAAAGACCAAGACCAGACCCCGACCAGACCCCGACCAGACCCTGACCAGACCCCGACCAGACCCCGACCAAACCCTGACCAGACCCTGACAAGATCCTGACGAGACCCTGACAAGACCCTGACCAGACCCTGACCAGACCCTGACAAGATCCTGACCAGACCCTGACCAGACCCTGACAAGACCCCGACCAGACCCTGACCAGACCCCGACCAGACCCCAACCAAATCCTGACAAGACCCTGACCAGACCCCGATCAAAGCCTGACCAGACCCCGACCAGACCCTGACCAGACCCCGACCAGACCCCGACAAGACCCCGACCAGACCCCGACCAGACCCTGACCAGACCCCGATCAGACCCTGACCAGACCCCGACCAGACCCCGACAAGACCCCGACCAGACCCCGACCAGACCCTGACCAGATCCCGACAAGACCCTGACAAAACCCCGACCAGACCCCGAAAAGACCCTGACAAGACCCTGACCAGACCCTGAAAAGACCCCGACGAGACCCCGACAAGACCCCGACAAGACCCTGACCAGACCCTGACCAAACCCCGACAAGACCCCGACCAGACCCCGACAAGACCCCGACCAGACCCCGACCAGACCCTGACCAGACACCGACAAGACCCTGACAAGACCCCGACAAGACCCTGACCAGACCCCGACCAGACCACGACAAGACCCTGACAAGACACCGACAAGACCCTGACAAGACCCCGACAAGACCCTGACCAGACCCCGACCAGACCCCGACAAGACCCTGACAAAACCCCGACAAGACCCTGACAAGACACAATCAGACCCTGACAAGACCCAATCAGACCCTGACAAGACCCAATCAGACCCTGACAAGACCCTGATAAGACCCCGACAAGACCCTGACAAGACCCAAACCAGACCACGAAAAGACCCTGACAAGACCCCGACCAGACCCCGACCAGATACCGACAAGACCCTGACAAGACCCCGACCAGACCCTGACAAGACCCCGATCAGACCCCGACCAGACCGCGACAAGACCCTGACAAGACCCTGACCAGACCCCGACCAGACCCTGACAAGACGCTGACCAGACGCCGACCAGACCCTGACCAGACCCTGACCAGATCCCGACAAGACCCTGACAAGACCCCGATCAGACCCTGACCAGACCCCGACCAGACCCTGACCAGACCCCGACCAGATCCCGACAAGACCCTGACAAGACCCCGACAAGACCCCGACAAGACCCTGACAAGACCCCGATCAGACCCTGACCAGACCCCGACCAGACCCTGACAAGACGCTGACAAGACCCCGACAAGACCCCGACAAGACCCTGACCAGACCCCGACCAGACCCTGACAAGACCCCGACAAGACCCCGACAAGACCCTGACAAGACCCCGATCAGACCCTGACCAGACCCCGACCAGATCCCGACAAGACCCTGACAAGACCCCGACAAGACCCCGACAAGACCCTGACAAGACCCCGATCAGACCCTGACCAGACCCCGACAAGATCCCGACAAGACCCTGACAAGACCCCGACAAGACCCCGACCAGACCCTGACCAGACCCCGACCAGACCCTGACCAGACGCCGACCAGACCCTGACCAGACCCTGACCAGATCCCGACAAGACCCTGACCAGACGCCGACCAGACCCCGACCAGACCCTGACCAGACCCCGATCAGACCCTGACCAGATCCCGACAAGACCCTGACCAGACCCCGACCAGACCCTGACCAGACCCCGACCAGACCCCGACCAGACCCCGACCAGGCCCCGACAAGACCCCGACCAAACCCTGATGAGACCCCGAAAAGACCCTGACCAGACCCGGACCAGACCCCGACAAGACCCCGACCAGACCCCGACCAAACCCTGACAAGACCCTGACAAGACCCCGATCAGACCCTGAAAAGACCAAGTCCAGACCCTGACCAGACCGTGACAAGATCCTGACCAGACCCTGACCAGACCCCGACAAGACCCTGACAAGACCCTGACCAGACGCCGACCAGACCCCGACAAGACCCTGACAAGACCCTGACCAGACCCCGACCAGACCCCGACAAGACCCCGACCAGACCCCGACCAGACCCCGACCAGACCACGACAAGACCCTGACAAGATCCTGAAAAGACCCCGACAAGACCCTGACCAGACGCCGACCAGACCCCGACAAGACCCTGACAAGACCCTGACCAGACCCCGACCAGACCCCGACAAGACCCCGACCAGACCCCGACCAGACCCCGACCAGACCACGACAAGACCCTGACAAGATCCTGAAAAGACCCCGACAAGACCCCGACAAGACCCTGACCAGACACCGAAAAGACCCCGACGAGACCCCGACAAGACCCTGACAAGACCCCGACAAGACCCTGACCAGACCCCGGCCAGACCCCGACAAGACCCCGACCAGACCCTGACAAGACCCTGACCAGACCCTGAAAAGACCAAGACCAGACCCTGACCAGACCCCGACCAGACCCCGACAAGACCCTGACAAGACCCTGACCAGACCCTGAAAAGACCAAGACCAGACCCTGACCAGACCCTGACCAGACCCCGACAAGACCCTGAAAAGACCAAGACTAGACCCTGAAAAGACCCTGACCAGACCCCGACCAGACCCCGACAAGACCCTGACAAGACCCTGACAAGACCCTGACCAGACCCCGACAAGACCCTGACCAGACCCCGACAAGACCCCGACCAGACCCTGACAAGACCCTGACCAGACCCCGACCAGACCCCGACAAGACCCTGACAAGACCCTGACAAGACCCTGACCAGACCCCGACAGGACCCTGACAAGACCCTGACAAGACCCCGACAAGACCCTGACAAGACCCCGACAAGACCCCGACCAGACCCTGACAAGACCCTGACCAGACCCCGACAAGACCCCGACCAGACCCTGACAAGACCCCGACAAGACCCCGACCAGACCCTGACAAGACCCTGACCAGACCCCGACCAGACCCTGACAAGACCCTGACAAGACCCCGACAAGACCCTGACCAGACCCTGACAAGACCCCGGCCAGACCCCGACAAGACCCCGACCAGACCCTGACAAGACCCTGACCAGACCCTGAAAAGACCAAGACCAGACCCTGACCAGACCCCGACCAGACCCCGACAAGACCCTGACAAGACCATGACGAGACCCTGAAAAGACCAAGACCAGACCCCGACCAGACCCCGACAAGACCCCGACAAGACCCTGACAAGACCCTGACCAGACCCCGACCAGACCCCGACAAGACCCTGACAAGACCCTGACCAGACCCCGACAAGACCCTGACCAGACCCCGACAAGACCCCGACCAGACCCTGACAAGATCCTGACCACACCCCGACCAGACCCCGACAAGACCCCGACCAGACCCTGACAAGACCCTGACCAGACCCTGACCAGACCCCGACAAGACCCTGACCAGACCCCGATCAGACCCTGACCAGACCTTGACCAGACCCTGACAAGACCCTGACCAGACCTTGACCAGACCCTGACAAGACCCTGACCAGACCCCGACCAGACCCCGACAAGACCCTGACCAGACCCCGACCAGACCCTGACAAGACCCTGACCAGACCTTGACCAGACCCTGACAAGACCCTGACCAGACCCCGACAAGACCCCGACAAGACCCTGACCAGACCCCGACAAGACCCCGACAAGACCCTGACCAGACCCCGACCAGACCCCGACAAGACCCTGACCAGACCCCGACAAGACCCCGACAAGACCCTGACCAGACCCCGACAAGACCCCGACAAGACCCTGACCAGACCCCGACCAGACCCCGACAAGACCCTGACCAGACCCCGACAAGACCCCGACAAGACCCTGACCAGACCCCGACCAGACCCCGACAAGACCCTGACCAGACCCCGACAAGACCCCGACCAGACCCCGACCAGACCCCGACAAGACCCTGACAAGACCCCGAAAAGACCCTGAAAAGACCAAGACCAGACCCCGACAAGACCCTGACAAGACCCTGACCAGACCCCGACCAGACCCCGACAAGACCCTGACCAGACCCCGACCAGACCCCGACCAGACCCCGACAAGACCCTGACCAGACCCCGACCAGACACTGACAAGACCCTGACAAGACCCTGACCAGACCCCGACCAGACCCCGACCAGACCCCGACAAGACCCTGACCAGACCCCGACCAGACACTGACAAGACCCTGACAAGACCCCGACCAGACCCTGACAAGACCCTGACCAGACCCCGACAAGACCCCGACCAGACCCTGACAAGACCCTGACCAGACCCTGAAAAGACCAAGACCAGACCCTGACAAGACCCTGACAAGACCCCGAAAAGACCCTGAAAAGACCAAGACCAGACCCCGACCAGACCCTGACAAGACCCTGACCAGACCCTGAAAAGACCAAGACCAGACCCTGACCAGGCCCTGACCAGACCCCGACCAGACCCCGACAAGACCCCGACAAGACCCTGACCAGACCCTGAAAAGACCAAGACCAGACCCTGACCAGACCCTGACCAGACCCCGACCAGACCCCGACAAGACCCCGACAAGACCCTGACCAGACCTCGACCAGACCGCGACCAGACACTGACAAGACCATGACCAGACCCCGACCAGACCCCGACAAGACCCTGACAAGACCCTGACCAGACCCCGACCAGACCCCGACAAGACCCTGACAAGACCCTGACAAGATCCTGACCCTGACCCCGACCAGATCCCGACAAGACCCCGATCAGACCCTGACCAGACCCCGACCAGACCCCGACCAGACCCCGACCAGGCCCCGACAAGACCCCGACCAAACCCTGATGAGACCCCGAAAAGACCCTGACCAGACCCGGACCAGACCCCGACAAGACCCCGACCAGACCCCGACCAAACCCTGACAAGACCCTGACAAGACCCCGATCAGACCCTGAAAAGACCAAGTCCAGACCCTGACCAGACCGTGACAAGATCCTGACCAGACCCTGACAAGACCCTGACAAGACCCTGACCAGACCCTGACCAGACCCTGAATAGACCCCGACCAGACCCTGACCAGACCCCGACCAGACCCCAACCAAATCCTGACAAGACCCTGATAAGACCCCGATCAAACCCTGACCAGACCCCGATCAGACCCTGACC
Organism: Telmatherina bonti; assembly: GCF_933228915.1. NCBI lineage: Eukaryota > Metazoa > Chordata > Actinopteri > Atheriniformes > Telmatherinidae > Telmatherina > Telmatherina bonti. The sequence continues at coordinate 1,057,282 of NC_136616.1, read as the reverse complement.
AGACCCCGACCAGACCCCGACCAAACCCTGACAAGACCCTGACCAGACCCTGAAAAGACCAAGACCAGACCCCGACCAGACCCCGACCAGACCCTGACCAGACCCCGACCAGACCCCGACCAAACCCTGACCAGACCCTGACAAGATCCTGACGAGACCCTGACAAGACCCTGACAAGACCCCGACAAGACCCTGACCAGACCCTGACAAGACCCCGACCAGACCCTGACAAGACCCCGACAAGACCCTGACCAGACCCTGACCAGACCCTGACCAGACCCCGACCAGACCCCGACAAGACCCCGACCAGACCCCGACCAGACCCTGACAAAAGCCCGACCAGACCCCGAAAAGACCCTGACAAGACCCTGACCAGACCCTGAAAAGACCCCGACGAGACCCCGACAAGACCCCGACAAGACCCTGACCAGACCCTGACCAAACCCCGACAAGACCCCGACCAGACCCCGACAAGACCCTGACAAGACCCTGACCAGACCCCGACCAGACCCCGACAAGACCCCGACCAGACCCCAACCAAATCCTGACAAGACCCTGACCAGACCCCGACCAGACCCCGACCAGACCCCGACCAAACCCTGACAAGACCCTGACCAGACCCCGACCAGACCCCGACAAGACCCCGACCAGACCCCGACCAGACCCTGACCAGATCCCGACAAGACCCTGACAAAACCCCGACCAGACCCCGAAAAGACGCTGACAAGACCCTGACCAGACCCTGAAAAGACCCCGACGAGACCCCGACAAGACCCCGACAAGACCCTGACCAGACCCTGACCAAACCCCGACAAGACCCCGACCAGACCCCGACAAGACCCTGACAAGACCCTGACCAGACCCCGACCAGACCCCGACAAGACCCCGACCAGACCCCGACCAGACCCTGACCAGACACCGACAAGACCCTGACAAGACCCCGACAAGACCCTGACCAGACCCCGACCAGACCACGACAAGACCCTGACAAGATCCTGAAAAGACCCCGACAAGACCCTGACCAGACACCGACAAGACCCTGACAAGACCCCGACAAGACCCTGAAAAGACCCCGACCAGACCACGACAAGACCCTGACAAGACCCCGACAAGACCCTGAAAAGACCCCGACCAGACCCCGACAAGACCCCGACAAGACCCTGACCAGACACCGAAAAGACCCCGACGAGACCCCGACAAGACCCTGACAAGACCCCGACAAGACCCTGACCAGACCCCGGCCAGACCCCGACAAGACCCCGACCAGACCCTGACAAGACCCTGACCAGACCCTGAAAAGACCAAGACCAGACCCTGACCAGACCCCGACCAGACCCCGACAAGACCCTGACAAGACCCTGACCAGACCCTGAAAAGACCAAGACCAGACCCTGACCAGACCCTGACCAGACCCCGACAAGACCCCGACAAGACCCTGAAAAGACCAAGACTAGACCCTGAAAAGACCCTGACCAGACCCCGACCAGACCCCGACAAGACCCTGACAAGACCCTGACAAGACCCTGACCAGACCCCGACAAGACCCTGACCAGACCCCGACAAGACCCCGACCAGACCCTGACAAGACCCTGACCAGACCCCGACCAGACCCCGACCAGACCCCGACAAGACCCTGACAAGACCCTGACAAGACCCTGACCAGACCCCGACAGGACCCTGACAAGACCCTGACAAGACCCCGACAAGACCCTGACAAGACCCCGACAAGACCCCGACCAGACCCTGACAAGACCCTGACCAGACCCCGACAAGACCCCGACCAGACCCTGACAAGACCCTGACCAGACCCCGACAAGACCCCGACCAGACCCCGACAAGACCCTGACAAGACCCTGACAAGACCCTGACCAGACCCCGACAGGACCCTGACAAGACCCTGACAAGACCCCGACAAGACCCTGACAAGACCCCGACAAGACCCCGACCAGACCCTGACAAGACCCCGACAAGACCCTGACAAGACCCCGACAAGACCCCGACCAGACCCTGACAAGACCCTGACCAGACCCCGACAAGACCCCGACCAGACCCTGACAAGACCCTGACCAGACCCCGACCAGACCCTGACAAGACCCTGACAAGACCCCGACAAGACCCTGACCAGACCCTGACAAGACCCCGGCCAGACCCCGACAAGACCCCGACCAGACCCTGACAAGACCCTGACCAGACCCTGAAAAGACCAAGACCAGACCCTGACCAGACCCCGACCAGACCCCGACAAGACCCTGACAAGACCATGACGAGACCCTGAAAAGACCAAGACCAGACCCCGACCAGACCCCGACAAGACCCCGACAAGACCCTGACAAGACCCTGACCAGACCCCGACCAGACCCCGACAAGACCCTGACAAGACCCTGACCAGACCCCGACAAGACCCTGACCAGACCCCGACAAGACCCCGACCAGACCCTGACAAGACCCTGACCAGACCCTGACAAGATCCTGACCACACCCCGACCAGACCCCGACAAGACCCCGACCAGACCCTGACAAGACCCTGACCAGACCCTGACCAGACCCCGACAAGACCCTGACCAGACCCCGATCAGACCCTGACCAGACCTTGACCAGACCCTGACAAGACCCTGACCAGACCTTGACCAGACCCTGACAAGACCCTGACCAGACCCCGACCAGACCCCGACAAGACCCTGACCAGACCCCGACCAGACCCTGACAAGACCCTGACCAGACCTTGACCAGACCCTGACAAGACCCTGACCAGACCCCGACCAGACCCCGACAAGACCCTGAAAAGACCAAGACCAGACACTGAACCTGACCAGACCACGACCAGACCCCGACAAGACCCTGACAAGACCGTGACCAGACCCCGACCAGACCCCGACAAGACCCTGACCAGACCCCGACAAGACCCCGACAAGACCCTGACCAGACCCCGACAAGACCCCGACAAGACCCTGACCAGACCCCGACCAGACCCCGACAAGACCCTGACCAGACCCCGACAAGACCCCGACAAGACCCTGACCATACCCCGACCAGACCCCGACAAGACCCTGACCAGACCCCGACAAGACCCCGACCAGACCCCGACAAGACCCTGACCAGACCCCGACAAGACCCTGACAAGACCCCGAAAAGACCCTGAAAAGACCAAGACCAGACTCCGACAAGACCCTGACAAGACCCTGACCAGACCCCGACCAGACCCCGACAAGACCCTGACCAGACCCCGACAGGACCCCGACCAGACCCCGACAAGACCCTGACCAGACCCCGACCAGACACTGACAAGACCCTGACAAGACCCTGACCAGACCCCGACAAGACCCCGACCAGACCCTGACAAGACCCTGACCAGACCCCGACAAGACCCCGACCAGACCCTGACAAGACCCTGACCAGACACTGACAAGACCCTGACAAGACCCTGACCAGACCCCGACAAGACCCCGACCAGACCCTGACAAGACCCCGGCCAGACCCCGACCAGACCCCCACAAGACCCCGACCAGACCCCGACCAGACCTCGACAAGACCCCGACAAGACCCCGACCAGACCCCGACAAGACCCTGACCAGACCCTTAAAAGACCAAGACCAGACCCTGACCAGGCCCTGACCAGACCCCGACCAGACCCCGACAAGACCCCGACAAGACCCTGACCAGACCCTGAAAAGACCAAGACCAGACCCTGACCAGACCCTGACCAGACCCCGACCAGACCCCGACAAGACCCCGACAAGACCCTGACCAGACCTCGACCAGACCGCGACCAGACACTGACAAGACCATGACCAGACCCCGACCAGACCCCGACAAGACCCTGACAAGACCCTGACAAGACCCTGACCAGACCTCGACCAGACCCCGACCAGACCTCGACCAGACCCCGACAAGACCCTGACCAGACCCCGACAAGACCCCGACCAGACCCTGACAAGACCCTGACCAGACCCCGACCAGACCCCGACAAGACCCTGACAAGACCCTGACCAGACCCCGACCAGACACTGACAAGACCATGACCAGACCCTGACAAGACCCTGACCAGACCCTGACAAGACCCTGACCAGACCCCGACCAGACCCCGACAAGACCCTGACCAGACCCTGACCAGACCCCGACAAGACCCTGACAAGACCCTGACCAGACCCTGACAAGACCCTGACCAGACCCCGACCAGACCCCGACAAGACCCTGACCAGACCCTGACCAGACCCCGACAAGACCATGACCAGACCCTGACAAGACCCTGACCAGACCCTGACAAGACCCTGACCAGACCCCGACCAGACCCCGACAAGACCCTGACCAGACCCCGACCAGACCCCGACAAGACCCTGACCAGACCCCGACCAGACCCCGACAAGACCCTGACCAGACCCTGACCAGACCCCGACAAGACCATGACCAGACCCTGACAAGACCCTGACCAGACCCTGACAAGACCCTGACCAGACCCCGACCAGACCCCGACAAGACCCTGACCAGACCCTGACCAGACCCCGACAAGACCCCGACCAGACCCTGACAAGACCCTGACCAGACCCCGACCAGACCCCGACAAGACCCCGACCAGACCCTGACAAGACCCTGACCAGACCCCGACCAGACCCCGACAAGACCCTGACCAGACCCTGACCAGACCCCGACAAGACCCTGACAAGACCCTGACAAGACCCTGACCAGACCCCGACAAGACCCTGACCAGACCCCGACAAGACCCCGACCAGACCCTGACAAGACCCTGACCAGACCCCGACCAGACCCCGACAAGACCCTGACAAGACCCTGACCAGACCCCGACCAGACCCTGAAAAGACCAAGACCAGACCCCGACCAGACCCTGAAAAGACCCTGACCAGACCCTGACCAAACCCCGACAAGAACCTGACAAGACCCTGACCAGACCCTGACCAGACCCCGACCAGACCCCGACCAGACCCTGACCAGACCCCGAAGAGACCCTGACAAGACCCTGACCAGACCCCGACCAGACCCTGAAAAGACCAAGACCAGACCCCGACCAGACCCCGACCAGACCCCGACCAGACCCTGACCAGACCCCGACCAGACCCTGACAAGACCAAGACCAGACCCCGACCAGACCCTGAAAAGACCAAGACCAGACCCCGACAAGACCCTGACCAGACCCCGACCAGACACCGACAAGACCCTGACCAGACCCCGACCAGACCCTGAAAAGACCAAGACCAGACCCCGACCAGACCCTGAAAAGACCAAGACCAGACCCCGACAAGACCCTGACCAGACCCCGACCAGACACTGACAAGACCCTGACAAGACCCTGACAAGACCCTGACCAGACCCCGACCAGACCCCGACAAGACCCCGACCAGACCCTGACAAGACCCTGACCAGACCCTGACAAGACCCTGACCAGACCTTGACCAGACCCTGACAAGACCCTGACCAGACACCGACCAGACCCCGACAAGACCCTGAAAAGACCAAGACCAGACCCTGAAAAGACCCCGACAAGACCCTGACAAGACCCTGACCAGACCCCGACCAGACCCCGACAAGACCCTGACAAGACCCTGACCAGACCCCGACCAGACCCCGACAAGACCCTGACCAGACCCCGACAAGACCCTGACCAGACCTCGACCAGACACCGACAAGACCCTGACCAGACCCCGACAAGACCCCGACAAGACCCTGACCAGACCCTGACAAGACCCCGACCAGACCCCGACAAGACCCTGACCAGACCCCGAAAAGACCCTGACCAGACCCCGACCAGACCCAGACAAGACCCTGACAAGACCCTGACAAGACCCTGACCAGACCCCGACCAGACCCCGACAAGACCCCGACCAGACCCTGACCAGACCCCGACAAGACCCTGACCAGACCCCGAAAAGACCCTGACCAGACTTCGACCAGACCCCGACAAGACCCCGACCAGACCCCGACAAGACCCTGACAAGACCCCGACAAGACCCTGAAAAGACCAAGACCAGACCCTGACAAGACCCTGACCAGACCCCGACCAGACCCCGACAAGACCCCGACCAGACCCCGACAAGACCCTGACCAGACCCCGAAAAGACCCTGACCAGACTTCGACCAGACCCCGACAAGACCCCGACCAGACCCCGACAAGACCCTGACCAGACCCCGAAAAGACCCTGACCAGACCCCGACCAGACCCCGACCAGACCCCGACCAGACCCCGACAAGACCCTGACAAGACCCCGACAAGACCCTGACAAGACCCCGACAAGACCCCGACCAGACCCTGACAAGACCCTGACCAGACCCCGACAAGACCCCGACCAGACCCTGACAAGACCCTGACCAGACCTCGACCAGACCCCGACCAGACACTGACAAGACCCCGACAAGACCCTGACAAGACCCCGACAAGACCCCGACCAGACCCTGACAAGACCCTGACCAGACCCCGACCAGACCCCGACCAGACCCTGACAAGACCCTGACCAGACCCCGACAAGACCCCGACAAGACCCCAGCCAGACCCCGACCAGACCCCCACAAGACCCCGACCAGACCCCGACAAGACCCTGACAAGACCCTGACCAGACCCTGAAAAGACCAAGACCAGACCCTGACCAGGCCCTGACCAGACCCCGACCAGACCCCCACAAGACCCCGACAAGACCCCGACAAGACCCTGACAAGACCCTGACCAGACCCTGACCAGGCCCTGACCAGACCCCGACCAGACCCCGACAAGACCCCGACAAGACCCTGACCAGACCCTCAAAAGACCAAGACCAGACCCTGACCAGACCCCGACCAGACCCCGACAAGACCCCGACCAGACACTGAAAAGACCCTGACAAGACCTCGACCAGACCGCGACCAGACCCTGACAAGACCATGACCAGACCCCGACCAGACCCCGACAAGACCCTGACAAGACCCTGACAAGACCCTGACCAGACCCGGACAAGACCCTGACCAGACCCCGACAAGATCCCGACCAGACCCTGACAAGACCCTGACCAGACCCCGACCAGACCCTGACAAGACCCTGACCAGACCCCGACCAGACACTGACAAGACCCTGACAAGACCCTGACCAGACCCTGACCACACCCCGACAAGAACCTGACAAGACCCCGACCAGACCCCGACAAGAACCTGACAAGACCCTGACCAGACCCCGACCAGACACTGACAAGACCCTGACAAGACCCTGACCAGACCCTGACCAGACCCTGACCAGACCCCGACAAGAACCCGACAAGACCCCGACCAGACCCCGACAAGAACCTGACAAGACCCCGACCAGACCCCGACAAGACCCTGACCAGACCCCGACCAGACCCTGACCAGACCCTGACAAGACCCCGACCAGACCCCGACAAGACCCTGACCAGACCCCGACCAGACCCTGACCACACCCCGACAAGAACCTGACAAGACCCCGACCAGACCCCGACAAGACCCTGAAAAGACCCTGACCAGACCCTGACCACACCCCGACAAGAACCTGACAAGACCCCGACCAGACCCCGACAAGACCCTGACCAGACCCCGACCAGACCCTGACCAGACCCTGACAAGACCCCGACCAGACCCCGACCAGACCCCGACAAGACCCCGACCAGACCCTGACCAGACCCTGAAAAGACCCTGACCAGACCCTGACCACACCCCGACAAGAACCTGACAAGACCCCGACCAGACCCCGACAAGACCCTGACCAGACCCTGACCACACCCCGACAAGAACCTGACAAGACCCCGACCAGACCCCGACAAGACCCTGACCAGACCCTGACCAGACCCCGACCAGACCCCGACCAGACCCTGACAAGAACCTGACAAGACCCCGACCAGACCCCGACCAGACCCTGACCAGACCCCGACCAGACCCCGACCAGACCCTGACAAGACCCTGACAAGACCCTGACCACACCCCGACAAGAACCTGACAAGACCCCGACCAGACCCCGACAAGACCCCGACCAGACCCCGACAAGACCCTGAAAAGACCCTGACCAGACCCTGACCAGACCCCGACAAGACCCTGACCAGACCCCGACCAGACCCTGACCAGACCCCGACCAGACCCCGACCAGACCCTGACTAGACCCTGACAAGACCCTGACCAGACCCTGAAAAGACCAAGACCAGACCCCGACCAGACCCCGACAAGACCCTGACCAGACCCTGACCACACCCCGACAAGAACCTGACAAGACCCCGACCAGACCCCGACAAGACCCTGACCAGACCCCGACCAGACCCTGACCAGACCCTGACCAGACCCCGACCAGACCCCGACAAGACCCTGACAAGACCCTGACAAGACCCTGACCAGACCCCGACAAGACCCTGACCAGACCTCGACCAGACACCGACCAGACCCTGACAAGACCCTGACCAGACCCCGACCAGACCCCGACTAGACCCCGACCAGACCCCGACCAGGCCCCGACAAGACCCTGACCAGACCCCGACAAGACCCTGACCAGACCCCGACCAGACCCCGACCAGGCCCCGACAAGACCCTGACCAGACCCCGACAAGACCCTGACCAGACCACGACCAGACCACAACAAGACCCTGACCAGACCCTGACAAGACCCTGACCAGACCCCGACCAGACCCCGAAAAGACCCTGACAAGACCCCGACCAGACCCTGACCAGACCTCGACCAGACCCCGACCAGACCCCGACAAGACCCTGAAAAGACCAAGACCAGACCCTGACCAGACCCCGACCAGACCCCGACAAGACCCCGACCAGACCCTGACAAGACCCTGACCAGACCCTGACCAGACCCCGACAAGACCCTGACCAGACCCTGACCAGACCCCGACAAGACCCCGATCAGACCCTGACCAGACCCTGACCAGACCCCGACCAGACCCCGACAAGACCCCGACCAGACCCTGACAAGACCCTGACCAGACCCTGACCAGACCCCGACAAGACCCTGACCAGACCCTGACCAGACCCCGACAAGACCCCGATCAGACCCTGACCAGACCCCGACCAGACCCCGACAAGACCCTGACAAGACCCTGACAAGACCCTGACCAGACCCCGACAAGACCCTGACCAGACCCTGACCAGACCCCGACAAGACCCCGACAAGACCCCGACCAGACCCTGACAAGACCCAGACAAGACCCTGACAAGACCCTGACCAGACCCCGACAAGACCCTGACCAGACCCTGACCAGACCCCGACAAGACCCAGATCAGACCCTGACCAGACCCTGACCAGACCCCGACAAGACCCTGACCAGACCCTGACCAGACCCTGACAAGACCCCGACCAGACCCTGACAAGACCCTGACCAGACCCTGAAAAGACCAAGACCAGACCCTGACCAGGCCCTGACCAGACCCCGACCAGACCCCGACAAGACACCGACAAGACCCCGACCAGACCCTGACAAGACCCTGACCAGACCCTGAAAAGACCAAGACCAGACCCTGACCAGACCCTGACCAGACCCCGACCAGACCCCGACAAGACCCCGACAAGACCCTGACCAGACCCTGAAAAGACCAAGACCAGACCCTGACCAGACCCTGACCAGACCCCGACCAGACCCCGACCAGATCCTGAAAAGACCAAGACCAGACCCTGACAAGACCCTGACCAGACCCCGACCAGACCCTGACAAGACCCTGACCAGACCCTGACCAGACCCCGACAAGACCCTGACCAGACCCCGACAAGACCCTGACCAGACCCCGACCAGACCCCGACAAGACCCTGACAAGACCCTGACCAGACCCTGAAAAGACCAAGACCAGACCCTGACCAGACCCTGACCAGACCCCAACCAGACCCTGACAAGACCCCGACAAGACCCCGACAAGACCCTGACCAGACCTCGACCAGACCCCGACCAGACCCTGAAAAGACCAAGACCAGACACCGACCAGACACTGACAAGACCCTGACAAGACCCTGACCAGACCCTGAAAAGACCAAGACCAGACCCTGACCAGACCCTGACCAGACCCCGACCAGACCCCGACAAGACCCTGACAAGACCCCGACAAGACCCCGACAAGACCCTGACCAGACCTCGACCAGACCCCGACCAGACCCTGAAAAGACCAAGACCAGACACCGACCAGACACTGACAAGACCCTGACAAGACCCTGACCAGACCCTGAAAAGACCAATACCAGACCCTGACCAGACCCTGACCAGACCCCAACCAGACCCTGACAAGACCCCGACAAGACCCCGACCAGACCCTGACAAGACCCTGACCAGACCTCGACCAGACACCGACCAGACCCTGACCAGACCCTGACCAGACCCCGACAAGACCCTGACCAGACCTCGACCAGACACCGACCAGACCCTGACAAGACCCTGACCAGACCCCGACCAGACCCCGACTAGACCCCGACCAGACCCCGACCAGGCCCCGACAAGACCCTGACCAGACCCCGACAAGACCCTGACCAGACCCCGACCAGACCCCGACCAGGCCCCGACAAGACCCTGACCAGACCCCGACAAGACCCTGACCAGACCACGACCAGACCACAACAAGACCCTGACCAGACCCTGACAAGACCCTGACCAGACCCCGACCAGACCCCGAAAAGACCCTGACAAGACCCCGACCAGACCCTGACCAGACCTCGACCAGACCCCGACCAGACCCCGACAAGACCCTGAAAAGACCAAGACCAGACCCTGACCAGACCCCGACCAGACCCCGACAAGACCCCGACCAGACCCTGACAAGACCCTGACCAGACCCTGACCAGACCCCGACAAGACCCTGACCAGACCCTGACCAGACCCCGACAAGACCCCGATCAGACCCTGACCAGACCCTGACCAGACCCCGACCAGACCCCGACAAGACCCTGACAAGACCCTGACAAGACCCTGACCAGACCCCGACAAGACCCTGACCAGACCCTGACCAGACCCCGACAAGACCCCGACAAGACCCCGACCAGACCCTGACAAGACCCAGACAAGACCCTGACAAGACCCTGACCAGACCCCGACAAGACCCTGACCAGACCCTGACCAGACCCCGACAAGACCCAGATCAGACCCTGACCAGACCCTGACCAGACCCCGACAAGACCCTGACCAGACCCTGACCAGACCCTGACAAGACCCCGACCAGACCCTGACAAGACCCTGACCAGACCCTGAAAAGACCAAGACCAGACCCTGACCAGGCCCTGACCAGACCCCGACCAGACCCCGACAAGACACCGACAAGACCCCGACCAGACCCTGACAAGACCCTGACCAGACCCTGAAAAGACCAAGACCAGACCCTGACCAGACCCTGACCAGACCCCGACCAGACCCCGACAAGACCCCGACAAGACCCTGACCAGACCCTGAAAAGACCAAGACCAGACCCTGACCAGACCCTGACCAGACCCCGACCAGATCCTGAAAAGACCAAGACCAGACCCTGACAAGACCCTGACCAGACCCCGACCAGACCCTGACAAGACCCTGACCAGACCCTGACCAGACCCCGACAAGACCCTGACCAGACCCCGACAAGACCCTGACCAGACCCCGACCAGACCCCGACAAGACCCTGACAAGACCCTGACCAGACCCTGAAAAGACCAAGACCAGACCCTGACCAGACCCTGACCAGACCCCAACCAGACCCTGACAAGACCCCGACAAGACCCCGACAAGACCCTGACCAGACCTCGACCAGACCCCGACCAGACCCTGAAAAGACCAAGACCAGACACCGACCAGACACTGACAAGACCCTGACAAGACCCTGACCAGACCCTGAAAAGACCAAGACCAGACCCTGACCAGACCCTGACCAGACCCCGACCAGACCCCGACAAGACCCTGACAAGACCCCGACAAGACCCCGACAAGACCCTGACCAGACCTCGACCAGACCCCGACCAGACCCTGAAAAGACCAAGACCAGACACCGACCAGACACTGACAAGACCCTGACAAGACCCTGACCAGACCCTGAAAAGACCAAGACCAGACCCTGACCAGACCCTGACCAGACCCCAACCAGACCCTGACAAGACCCCGACAAGACCCCGACCAGACCCTGACAAGACCATGACCAGACCCCGACCAGACCCCGACAAGTCCCTGACCAGACCCCGACCAGACCCTGACCAGACCCTGACCAGACCCCGACCAGACCCCGACAAGACCCTGACCAGACCCCGACAAGTCCCTGACCAGACCCCGACCAGACCCTGACCAGACCTCGACCAGACACCGACCAGACCCTGAAAAGACCAAGACCAGACCCTGACCAGACCCTGACCAGACCCCGACCAGACCCCGACAAGACCCTGACCAGACCCCGACAAGACCCTGACCAGACCCCGACAAGACCCTGACCAGACCCCGACCAGACCCCGACAAGACCCTGACAAGACCCTGACAAGACCCTGACCAGACCCCGACAAGACCCCGACCAGACCCCGACAAGACCCTGACCAGACCTTGACCAGACCCTGACAAGACCCTGACCAGACCCAGACCAGACCCCGACAAGACCCCGACAAGACCCTGACCAGACCCTGAAAAGACCAAGACCAGACCCTGACCAGACCCCGACCAGACCCCGACAAGACCCCGACAAGACCCTGACCAGACCTTGACCAGACCCTGACAAGACCCTGACCAGACCCTGAAAAGACCAAGACCAGACCCTGACCAGACCCTGACCAGACCACGACCAGACCCCGACAAGACCCCGACAAGACCCCGACAAGACCCTGACCAGACCCTGAAAAGACCAAGACCAGACCCTGACCAGACCCTGACCAGACCCCGACAAGACCCCGACAAGACCCTGACCTGACCTCGACCAGACCGCGACCAGACCCTGAAAAGACCAAGACCAGACCCTGACAAGACCATGACCAGACCCCGACCAGACCCCGACAAGACCCCGACAAGACCCTGACAAGATCCCGACCAGACCCTGACAAGACCCTGACCAGACCCCGACCAGACCCCGACAAGACCCTGACAAGACCCTGACCAGACCCCGACCAGACCCTGACAAGACCCTGACCAGACCCCGACCAGACACTGACAAGACCCTGACCAGACCCCGACCAGACACTGACCAGACCCTGACAAGACCCTGACAAGACCCTGACAAGACCCTGACCAGACCCGGACAAGACCCTGACCAGACCCCGACAAGATCCCGACCAGACCCTGACAAGACCCTGACCAGACCCCGACCGGACCCCGACAAGACCCTGACAAGACCCTGACCAGACCCCGACCAGACACTGACAAGACCCTGAGAAGACCAAGACAAGACCCCGACAAGACCCTGACCAGACCCTGACCAGACCCCGACCAGGCCCCGACAAGACCCTGACCAGACCCCGACAAGACCCTGACCAGACCACGACCAGACCACAACAAGACCCTGACCAGACCCTGACAAGACCCTGACCAGACCCCGACCAGACCCCGACAAGACCCTGACAAGACCCCGACCAGACCCTGAAAAGACCAAGACCAGACCCCGACAAGACCCTGACCAGACCCTGACCACACCCCGACAAGAACCTGACAAGACCCCGACCAGACCCTGACCAGACCCTGACCAGACCCCGACCAGACCCCGACAAGACCCTGACCAGACCCCGACCAGACCCTGACCAGACCCTGACCAGACCCCGACCAGACCCCGACAAGACCCTGACAAGACCCTGACCAGACCTCGACCAGACACCGACCAGACCCTGAAAAGACCAAGACCAGACCCTGACAAGACCCTGACCAGACCCCGACAAGACCCCGACAAGACCCCAACCAGACCCTGACAAGACCCTGACCAGACCCTGACCAGACCCCGACAAGACCCCGATCAGACCCTGACCAGACCCTGACCAGACCCCGACCAGACCCCGACAAGACCCCGACAAGACCCCGACCAGACCCTGACAAGACCCCGACAAGACCCCGACAAGACCCTGACCAGACCTCGACCAGACCGCGACCAGACCCTGACAAGACCATGACCAGACCCAGACCAGACCCCGACAAGACCCTGACAAGACCCTGACAAGACCCCGACCAGACCCTGACAAGACCCTGACAAGACCCTGACCAGACCCCGACCAGACCCGGACAAGACCCTGACCAGACCCCGACCAGACCCTGACAAGACCCTGACCAGACCCCGACCAGACACTGACAAGACCCTGACCAGACCCCGACCAGACCCCGACCAGACCCCGACAAGACCCTGACCAGACCTCGACCAGACACCGACCAGACCCTGACCAGACCCCGACCAGACCCTGACCAGACCCTGACCAGACCCCGACCAGACCCCGACCAGACCCTGACCAGACCTCGACCAGACACCGACCAGACCCTGACCAGACCCCGACAAGACCCTGACCAGACCCCGACAAGACCCTGACCAGACACCGACCAGACCCTGACCAGACCCCGACAAGACCCTGACCAGACCTCGACCAGACACCGACCAGACCCTGACCAGACCCCGACCAGACCCCGACAAGACCCTGACCAGACACCGACCAGACCCTGACAAGACCCTGACCAGACCCCGACCAGACCCCGACAAGACCCTGACCAGACCCCGACCAGACCCTGACCAGACCCTGACCAGACCCCGACCAGACCCCGACAAGACCCTGACCAGACCCCGACAAGACCCTGACCAGACCTCGACCAGACACCGACCAGACCCTGACCAGACCCCGACCAGACCCCGACAAGACCCTGACCAGACCCCGACCAGACCCCGACAAGACCCTGACCAGACCCTGACCAGACCCCGACCAGACCCCGACAAGACCCTGACCAGACCCCGACAAGACCCTGACCAGACCCCGACAAGACCCTGACCAGACCTCGACCAGACACCGACCAGACCCTGAAAAGACCAAGACCAGACCCTGACAAGACCCTGACCAGACCCCGACCAGACCCCGACAAGACCCTGACCAGACCCCGACCAGACCCCGACAAGACCCTGACCAGACCCTGACCAGACCCCAAGAAGACCCTGACAAGACCCTGACAAGACCCTGACCAGATCCCGACAAGACCCTGACCAGACCCCGACCAGATCCTGACCAGACCCCGACCAGACCCCGACAAGACCCTGACCAGACCCCGACCAGACCCCGACAAGACCCTGACAAGACCCTGACAAGACCCTGACCAGACCCCGACAAGACCCCGACAAGACCCTGACCAGACCCCGACAAGACCCCGACCAGACCCCGACAAGACCCTGACAAGACCTTGACCAGACCCTGACAAGACCCTGACCAGACCCAGACCAGACCCCGACAAGACCCCGACAAGACCCTGACCAGACCCTGAAAAGACCAAGACCAGACCCTGACAAGACCCTGACAAGACCCTGACCAGACCCCGACAAGACCCCGACAAGACCCTGACCAGACCCTGAAAAGACCAAGACCAGACCCTGACAAGACCCTGACAAGACCTTGACCAGACCCTGACAAGACCCTGACCAGACCCAGACCAGACCCCGACAAGACCCCGACAAGACCCTGACCAGACCCTGAAAAGACCAAGACCAGACCCTGACAAGACCCCGACCAGACCCTGACCAGACCTCGACCAGACCCCGACCAGACCCCGACAAGACCCTGAAAAGACCAAGACCAGACCCTGACCAGACCCCGACAAGACCCTGACCAGACCCCGACAAGACCCTGACCAGACCCCGACCAGACCCCGACAAGACCCTGACAAGACCCTGACCAGACCCCGACAAGACCCCGACCAGACCCCGACAAGACCCTGACCAGACCTTGACCAGACCCTGACAAGACCCTGACCAGACCCAGACCAGACCCCGACAAGACCCCGACAAGACCCTGACCAGACCCTGAAAAGACCAAGACCAGACCCTGACCAGACCCTGACCAGACCCCGACCAGACCCCGACAAGACCCCGACAAGACCCTGACCAGACCTTGACCAGACCCTGACAAGACCCTGACCAGACCCAGACCAGACCCCGACAAGACCCCGACAAGACCCTGACCAGACCCTGAAAAGACCAAGACCAGACCCTGACCAGACCCCGACAAGACCCCGACAAGACCCTGACCTGACCTCGACCAGACCGCGACCAGACCCTGACAAGACCCCGACAAGACCCCGACAAGACCCTGACCAGACCGCGACCAGACCCTGAAAAGACCAAGACCAGACCCTGACAAGACCATGACCAGACCCCGACCAGACCCCGACAAGACCCTGACAAGACCCTGACAAGACCCTGACCAGACCCGGACAAGACCCTGACCAGACCCCGACAAGATCCCGACCAGACCCTGACAAGACCCTGACCAGACCCCGACCGGACCCCGACAAGACCCTGACAAGACCCTGACCAGACCCCGACCAGACACTGACAAGACCCTGACAAGACCCTGACCAGACCCTGAAAAGACCAAGACCAGACCCCGACCAGACCCTGAGATGACCAAGACAAGACCCCGACAAGACCCTGACCAGACCCTGACCAGACCCCGACCAGGCCCCGACAAGACCCTGACCAGACCCCGACAAGACCCTGACCAGACCACGACCAGACCACGACCAGACCACAACAAGACCCTGACAAGACCCTGACAAGACCCTGACCAGACCCCGACAAGACCCCGACCAGACCCCGACAAGACCCTGACAAGACCTTGACCAGACCCTGACAAGACCCTGACCAGACCCAGACCAGACCCCGACAAGACCCCGACAAGACCCTGACCAGACCTCGACCAGACCCCGACCAGACCCTGACAAGACCATGACCAGACCCTGACCAGACCCCGACCAGGCCCCGACAAGACCCTGACCAGACCCCGACCAGACCCCGACCAGACACTGACAAGACCCTGAGAAGACCAAGACAAGACCCCGACAAGACCCTGACCAGACCCTGACCAGACCCCGACCAGGCCCCGACAAGACCCTGACCAGACCCCGACAAGACCCTGACCAGACCACGACCAGACCACAACAAGACCCTGACCAGACCCTGACAAGACCCTGACCAGACCCCGACCAGACCCCGACAAGACCCTGACAAGACCCCGACCAGACCCTGAAAAGACCAAGACCAGACCCCGACAAGACCCTGACCAGACCCTGACCACACCCCGACAAGAACCTGACAAGACCCCGACCAGACCCTGACCAGACCCTGACCAGACCCCGACCAGACCCCGACAAGACCCTGACCAGACCCCGACCAGACCCTGACCAGACCCTGACCAGACCCCGACCAGACCCCGACAAGACCCTGACAAGACCCTGACCAGACCTCGACCAGACACCGACCAGACCCTGAAAAGACCAAGACCAGACCCTGACAAGACCCTGACCAGACCCCGACAAGACCCCGACAAGACCCCAACCAGACCCTGACAAGACCCTGACCAGACCCTGACCAGACCCCGACAAGACCCCGATCAGACCCTGACCAGACCCTGACCAGACCCCGACCAGACCCCGACAAGACCCCGACAAGACCCCGACCAGACCCTGACAAGACCCCGACAAGACCCCGACAAGACCCTGACCAGACCTCGACCAGACCGCGACCAGACCCTGACAAGACCATGACCAGACCCAGACCAGACCCCGACAAGACCCTGACAAGACCCTGACAAGACCCCGACCAGACCCTGACAAGACCCTGACAAGACCCTGACCAGACCCCGACCAGACCCGGACAAGACCCTGACCAGACCCCGACCAGACCCTGACAAGACCCTGACCAGACCCCGACCAGACACTGACAAGACCCTGACCAGACCCCGACCAGACCCCGACCAGACCCCGACAAGACCCTGACCAGACCTCGACCAGACACCGACCAGACCCTGACCAGACCCCGACCAGACCCTGACCAGACCCTGACCAGACCCCGACCAGACCCCGACCAGACCCTGACCAGACCTCGACCAGACACCGACCAGACCCTGACCAGACCCCGACAAGACCCTGACCAGACCCCGACAAGACCCTGACCAGACACCGACCAGACCCTGACCAGACCCCGACAAGACCCTGACCAGACCTCGACCAGACACCGACCAGACCCTGACCAGACCCCGACCAGACCCCGACAAGACCCTGACCAGACACCGACCAGACCCTGACAAGACCCTGACCAGACCCCGACCAGACCCCGACAAGACCCTGACCAGACCCCGACCAGACCCTGACCAGACCCTGACCAGACCCCGACCAGACCCCGACAAGACCCTGACCAGACCCCGACAAGACCCTGACCAGACCTCGACCAGACACCGACCAGACCCTGACCAGACCCCGACCAGACCCCGACAAGACCCTGACCAGACCCCGACCAGACCCCGACAAGACCCTGACCAGACCCTGACCAGACCCCGACCAGACCCCGACAAGACCCTGACCAGACCCCGACAAGACCCTGACCAGACCCCGACAAGACCCTGACCAGACCTCGACCAGACACCGACCAGACCCTGAAAAGACCAAGACCAGACCCTGACAAGACCCTGACCAGACCCCGACCAGACCCCGACAAGACCCTGACCAGACCCCGACCAGACCCCGACAAGACCCTGACCAGACCCTGACCAGACCCCAAGAAGACCCTGACAAGACCCTGACAAGACCCTGACCAGATCCCGACAAGACCCTGACCAGACCCCGACCAGATCCTGACCAGACCCCGACCAGACCCCGACAAGACCCTGACCAGACCCCGACCAGACCCCGACAAGACCCTGACAAGACCCTGACAAGACCCTGACCAGACCCCGACAAGACCCCGACAAGACCCTGACCAGACCCCGACAAGACCCCGACCAGACCCCGACAAGACCCTGACAAGACCTTGACCAGACCCTGACAAGACCCTGACCAGACCCAGACCAGACCCCGACAAGACCCCGACAAGACCCTGACCAGACCCTGAAAAGACCAAGACCAGACCCTGACAAGACCCTGACAAGACCCTGACCAGACCCCGACAAGACCCCGACAAGACCCTGACCAGACCCTGAAAAGACCAAGACCAGACCCTGACAAGACCCTGACAAGACCTTGACCAGACCCTGACAAGACCCTGACCAGACCCAGACCAGACCCCGACAAGACCCCGACAAGACCCTGACCAGACCCTGAAAAGACCAAGACCAGACCCTGACAAGACCCCGACCAGACCCTGACCAGACCTCGACCAGACCCCGACCAGACCCCGACAAGACCCTGAAAAGACCAAGACCAGACCCTGACCAGACCCCGACAAGACCCTGACCAGACCCCGACAAGACCCTGACCAGACCCCGACCAGACCCCGACAAGACCCTGACAAGACCCTGACCAGACCCCGACAAGACCCCGACCAGACCCCGACAAGACCCTGACCAGACCTTGACCAGACCCTGACAAGACCCTGACCAGACCCAGACCAGACCCCGACAAGACCCCGACAAGACCCTGACCAGACCCTGAAAAGACCAAGACCAGACCCTGACCAGACCCTGACCAGACCCCGACCAGACCCCGACAAGACCCCGACAAGACCCTGACCAGACCTTGACCAGACCCTGACAAGACCCTGACCAGACCCAGACCAGACCCCGACAAGACCCCGACAAGACCCTGACCAGACCCTGAAAAGACCAAGACCAGACCCTGACCAGACCCCGACAAGACCCCGACAAGACCCTGACCTGACCTCGACCAGACCGCGACCAGACCCTGACAAGACCCCGACAAGACCCCGACAAGACCCTGACCAGACCGCGACCAGACCCTGAAAAGACCAAGACCAGACCCTGACAAGACCATGACCAGACCCCGACCAGACCCCGACAAGACCCTGACAAGACCCTGACAAGACCCTGACCAGACCCGGACAAGACCCTGACCAGACCCCGACAAGATCCCGACCAGACCCTGACAAGACCCTGACCAGACCCCGACCGGACCCCGACAAGACCCTGACAAGACCCTGACCAGACCCCGACCAGACACTGACAAGACCCTGACAAGACCCTGACCAGACCCTGAAAAGACCAAGACCAGACCCCGACCAGACCCTGAGATGACCAAGACAAGACCCCGACAAGACCCTGACCAGACCCTGACCAGACCCCGACCAGGCCCCGACAAGACCCTGACCAGACCCCGACAAGACCCTGACCAGACCACGACCAGACCACGACCAGACCACAACAAGACCCTGACAAGACCCTGACAAGACCCTGACCAGACCCCGACAAGACCCCGACCAGACCCCGACAAGACCCTGACAAGACCTTGACCAGACCCTGACAAGACCCTGACCAGACCCAGACCAGACCCCGACAAGACCCCGACAAGACCCTGACCAGACCTCGACCAGACCCCGACCAGACCCTGACAAGACCATGACCAGACCCTGACCAGACCCCGACCAGGCCCCGACAAGACCCTGACCAGACCCCGACAAGACCCTGACCAGACCACGACCAGACCCCGACCAGACCCCGACAAGACCCTGACAAGACCCTGACAAGACCCTGACCAGACCTCGACCAGACCCCGACAAGACCCTGACCAGACCCTGACAAGACCCTGACCAGACCCTGACCAGACCCCGACAAGACCCTGAGAAGACCCCGACCAGACCCTGAAAAGACCAAGACCAGACCCCGACAAGACCCTGACCAGACCCTGACCACACCCCGACAAGAACCTGACAAGACCCCGACCAGACCCTGACCAGACCCTGACCAGACCCTGACCAGACCCCGACCAGACCCCGACAAGACCCTGACCAGACCCCGACCAGACCCTGACCAGACCCTGACCACACCCCGACAAGACCCTGACCAGACCCCGACCAGACCCTGACCAGACCCTGACCACACCCCGACAAGAACCTGACAAGACCCCGACCAGACCCCGACCAGACCCCGACCAGACCCCGACAAGACCCTGACCAGACCCCGACCAGACCCTGACCAGACCCTGACCAGACCCCGACCAGACCCCGACAAGACCCTGACAAGACCCTGACCAGACCTCGACCAGACACCGACCAGACCCTGAAAAGACCAAGACCAGACCCTGACAAGACCCTGACCAGACCCCGACAAGACCCCGACAAGACCCTGACAAGACCCTGACCAGACCCTGACCAGACCCCGACAAGACCCCGATCAGACCCTGACCAGACCCTGACCAGACCCCGACCAGACCCCGACAAGACCCCGACAAGACCCCGACCAGACCCTGACAAGACCCTGACAAGACCCTGACCAGACCCCGACAAGACCCTGACCAGACCCTGACCAGACCCCGACAAGACCCCGATCAGACCCTGACCAGACCCTGACCAGACCCCGACAAGACCCCGACAAGACCCCGACCAGACCCTGACAAGACCCTGACAAGACCCTGACCAGACCCCGACAAGACCCTGACCAGACCCTGACCAGACCCCGACAAGACCCCGATCAGACCCTGACCAGACCCCGACCAGACCCCGACAAGACCCCGACCAGACCCCGACAAGACCCCGACAAGACCCCGACCAGACCCTGACAAGACCCTGACCAGACCCTGAAAAGACCAAGACCAGACCCTGACCAGACCCTGACCAGACCCCGACCAGACCCCGACAAGACCCCGACAAGACCCTGACCAGACCCTGAAAAGACCAAGACCAGACCCTGACCAGACCCTGACCAGACCCTGACCAGACCCCGACCAGACCCCACCAAGACCCCGACAAGACCCTGACCAGACCTCGACCAGACCCCGACCAGATCCTGAGAAGACCAAGACCAGACCCTGACAAGACCCTGACCAGACCCCGACCAGACCCTGACAAGACCCTGACAAGACCCTGACCAGACCCTGACCAGACCCCGACAAGACCCTGACCAGACCCCGACCAGACCCCGACAAGACCCTGACAAGACCCTGACCAGACCCTGAAAAGACCAAGACCAGACCCTGACCAGATCCTGACCAGACCCCGACCAGACCCTGACAAGACCCCGACAAGACCCCGACAAGACCCTGACCAGACCTCGACCAGACCCCGACCAGAACCTGAAAAGACCAAGACCAGACACCGACCAGACACTGACAAGACCCTGACAAGACCCTGACCAGACCCTGAAAAGACCAAGACCAGACCCTGACCAGACCCTGACCAGACCCCGACCAGACCCCGACAAGACCCTGACAAGACCCCGACCAGACCCCGACAAGACCCCGACCAGACCCTGAAAAGACCAAGACCAGACCCCGACAAGACCCTGACCAGACCCCGACCAGACCCTGACCAGACCCTGACCAGACCCCGACCAGACCCCGACCAGACCCCGACAAGACCCCGACAAGACCCTGACCAGACCCTGAAAAGACCAAGACCAGACCCTGACCAGACCCTGACCAGACCCCGACCAGACCCCACCAAGACCCCGACAAGACCCTGACCAGACCTCGACCAGACCCCGACCAGATCCTGAGAAGACCAAGACCAGACCCTGACAAGACCCTGACCAGACCCCGACCAGACCCTGACAAGACCCTGACCAGACCCTGACCAGACCCCGACAAGACCCTGACCAGACCCTGACCAGACCCTGAAAAGACCAAGACCAGACCCTGACAAGACCCTGACAAGACCCTGACCAGACCTCGACCAGACCCCGACAAGACCCTGACAAGACCCCGACCAGACCCCGACAAGACGCCGACCAGACCCTGAAAAGACCAAGACCAGACCCCGACAAGACCCTGACCAGACCCCGACCAGACCCCGACAAGACCCTGACCAGACCCTGACCAGACGCCGACCAGACCCCGACCAGACCCCGACCAGACCCTGACCAGACCTCGACCAGACCGCGACCAGACCCTGAAAAGACCAAGACCAGACCCTGACAAGACCCTGACCAGACCCCGACCAGACCCCGACAAGACCCTGACAAGACCCTGACCAGACCCCGACCAGACCCTGACAAGACCCTGACCAGACCCCGACCAGACCCCGACAAGACCCTGACCAGACCCCGACCAGACCCCGACAAGACCCTGACAAGACCCTGACCAGACCCTGAAAAGACCAAGACCAGACCGCGACCAGACCCTGAAAAGACCAAGACCAGACCCTGACAAGACCCTGACCAGACCCTGACCAGACCCTGACCAGACCTCGACCAGACCGCGACCAGACCCTGAAAAGACCAAGACCAGACCCTGACAAGACCCTGACAAGACCCTGACCAGACCCCGACCAGACCCTGACAAGACCCTGACAAGACCCTGACCAGACCCTGACCAGACCTCGACCAGACCGCGACCAGACCCTGAAAAGACCAAGACCAGACCCTGACAAGACCCTGACCAGACCCCGACCAGACCCCGACAAGACCCTGACAAGACCCTGACCAGACCCCGACCAGACCCCGACAAGACCCTGACCAGACCCCGACCAGACCCCGACAAGACCCTGACCAGACCCTGAAAAGACCAAGACCAGACCCCGAACAGACCCTGAAAAGACCAAGACCAACCCCGACAAGACCCTGACCAGACCCCGACCAGACCCCGACAAGACCCTGACCAGACCCCGACCAGACCCCGACAAGACCCTGACCAGACCCTGACCAGACCCCGACAAGACCCTGACCAGACCCCGACCAGACCCCGACAAGACCCTGACCAGACCCCGACCAGACCCCGACAAGACCCTGACCAGACCCTGACCAGACCCCGACAAGACCCTGACCAGACCCTGACCAGACCTCGACCAGACCCCGACCAGACCCTGAAAAGACCAAGACCAGACCCTGACAAGACCCTGACCAGACCCCGACCAGACCCTGACAAGACCCTGACCAGACCCTGACCAGACCCCGACAAGACCCTGACCAGACCCCGACCAGACCCCGACAAGACCCTGACAAGACCCTGACCAGACCCTGAAAAGACCAAGACCAGACCCCGACCAGACCCTGACAAGACCCCGACAAGACCCCGACAAGACCCTGACCAGACCTCGACCAGACACCGACCAGACACTGACAAGACCCTGACAAGACCCCGACCAGACCCCGACCAGACCCCGACAAGACCCCGACCAGACCCTGAAAAGACCAAGACCAGACCCTGAAAAGACCAAGACCAGACACCGACCAGACACTGACAAGACCCTGACAAGACCCCGACCAGACCCCGACAAGACCCCGACCAGACCCTGAAAAGACCAAGACCAGACCCCGACAAGACCCCGACCAGACCCTGAAAAGACCAAGACCAGACCCCGACAAGACCCTGACCAGACCCTGACCAGACCCCGACCAGACCCTGACAAGACCCTGACCAGACCCCGACCAGACCCTGACCAGACCCTGACCAGACCCCGACCAGACCCCGACAAGACCCCGACAAGACCCTGACCAGACCTCGACCAGACCGCGACCAGACCCTGACCAGACCCCGACAAGACCCTGACCAGACCCTGACCAGACCCCGACCAGACCCCGACCAGACCCCGACAAGACCCTGACCAGACCTCGACCAGACCGCGACCAGACCCTGACCAGACCCCGACCAGACCCCGACAAGACCCTGACCAGACCCTGACCAGACCCCGACCAGACCCCGACCAGACCCCGACAAGACCCCGACAAGACCCTGACCAGACCTCGACCAGACCGCGACCAGACCCTGAAAAGACCAAGACCAACCCCGACAAGACCCTGACCAGACCCCGACCAGACCCCGACAAGACCCTGACCAGACCCCGACCAGACCCTGACCAGACCCTGACCAGACCCCGACCAGACCCCGACAAGACCCTGACCAGACCCCGACAAGACCCTGACCAGACCTCGACCAGACACCGACCAGACCCTGACCAGACCCCGACCAGACCCCGACAAGACCCTGACCAGACCCCGACCAGACCCTGACAAGACCCCGACAAGACCCTGACCAGACCCCGACAAGACCCTGACCAGACCTCGACCAGACCCTGACCAGACCCCGACAAGACCCTGACCAGACCCCGACAAGACCCTGACCAGACCTCGACCAGACACCGACCAGACCCTGAAAAGACCAAGACCAGACCCTGACAAGACCCTGACCAGACCCCGACCAGACCCCGACAAGACCCTGACCAGACACCGACCAGACCCCGACAAGACCCCAAGAAGACCCTGACAAGACCCTGACCAGACCCTGACCAGACCCCAAGAAGACCCTGACAAGACCCTGACCAGACCCTGACCAGACCCTGACCAGACCCCGACCAGACCCCGACAAGACCCTGACCAGACCCCGACCAGACCCCGACAAGACCCTGACAAGACCCTGACAAGACCCTGACCAGACCCCGACAAGACCCCGACAAGACCCTGACCAGACCCCGACAAGACCCCGACCAGACCCCGACAAGACCCTGACAAGACCTTGACCAGACCCTGACAAGACCCTGACCAGACCCAGACCAGACCCCGACAAGACCCCGACAAGACCCTGACCAGACCCTGAAAAGACCAAGACCAGACCCTGACCAGACCCTGACCAGACCCCGACCAGACCCCGACAAGACCCCGACAAGACCCTGACCAGACCTCGACCAGACCCCGACAAGACCCTGAAAAGACCAAGACCAGACCCTGACAAGACCATGACCATACCCCGACCAGACCCCGACAAGACCCTGACAAGACCCTGACAAGACCCTGACCAGACCCGGACAAGACCCTGACCAGACCCCGACAAGATCCCGACCAGACCCTGACAAGACCCTGACCAGACCCCGACAAGACCCTGACAAGACCCTGACCAGACCCCGACCAGACCCCGACAAGACCCTGACAAGACCCTGACCAGACCCCGACCAGACACTGACAAGACCCCGACCAGACCCTGAAAAGACCAAGACCAGACCCCGACCAGACCCTGAAAAGACCAAGACCAGACCCCGACAAGACCCTGACAAGACCCTGACCAGACCCCGACAAGACCCCGACCAGACCCCGACAAGACCCTGACCAGACCCCGACAAGACCCCGACCAGACCCCGACAAGACCCTGACCAGACCCCGACAAGACCCTGACCAGACCCCGACCAGACCCTGACCAGACCCTGACCAGACCTCGACCAGACACCGACCAGACCTCGACAAGACCCTGACCAGACCCCGACAAGACCCCGACCAGACCCCGACAAGACCCTGACCAGACCCCGACAAGACCCCGACAAGACCCCGACCAGACCCCGACAAGACCCTGACCAGACCCCGACAAGACCCTGACCAGACCCCGACCAGACCCTGACCAGACCCTGACCAGACCTCGACCAGACACCGACCAGACCTCGACAAGACCCCGACCAGACCCTGACCAGACCCCGACAAGACCCTGACCAGACCCCGACAAGACCCTGACCAGACCCCGACCAGACCCCGACCAGACCCCGACAAGACCCTGACCAGACCACGACCAGACCCCGACAAGACCCTGACCAGACCCTGACAAGACCCTGACCAGACCCCGACCAGACCCCGACAAGACCCTGACAAGACCCCGACCAGACCCTGACCAGACCCCGACAAGACCCTGAAAAGACCAAGACCAGACCCTGACCAGACCCTGACCAGACCCCGACCAGACCCCGACAAGACCCCGACAAGACCCTGACAAGACCCCGACCAGACCCTGACAACACCCTGACAAGACCCTGACCAGACCCCGACAAGACCCCGATCAGACCCTGACCAGACCCTGACCAGACCCCGACAAGACCCTGACCAGACCCTGACCAGACCCTGACAAGACCCCGGCCAGACCCCGACCAGACCCCGACAAGACCCTGACCAGACCCCGACAAGACCCTGACCAGACCTCGACCAGACCCCGACCAGACCCTGAAAAGACCAAGACCAGACCCCGACAAGACCCTGACCAGACACTGACAAGACCCCGACCAGACCCCGACAAGACCCTGACCAGACCCCGACAAGACCCTGACCAGACCCCGACCAGACCCCGACCAGACCCCGACAAGACCCTGACCAGACCCTGACCAGACCCCGACCAGACCCCGACAAGACCCTGACAAGACCCCGACCAGACCCTGACCAGACCTCGACCAGACCCCGACCAGACCCCGACAAGACCCTGACCAGACCACGACCAGACCCCGACAAGACCCTGACCAGACCCTGACCAGACCCCGACCAGACCCCGACAAGACCCTGACAAGACCCCGACCAGACCCTGACCAGACCTCGACCAGACCCCGACCAGACCCCGACAAGACCCTGAAAAGACCAAGACCAGACCCTGACCAGACCCTGACCAGACCCCGACCAGACCCCGACAAGACCCCGACAAGACCCTGACAAGACCCTGACCAGACCCCGACAAGACCCTGACCAGACCCCGACCAGACCCCGATCAGACCCTGACCAGACCCCGACAAGACCCCGATCAGACCCTGACCAGACCCCGACAAGACCCTGACCAGACCCCGACCAGACCCCGATCAGACCCTGACCAGACCCCGACAAGACCCCGATCAGACCCTGACCAGACCCTGACCAGACCCCGACAAGACCCTGACCAGACCCCGACCAGACCACGACAAGACCCCGACCAGACCCCGACAAGACCCCGACCAGACCCTGACAAGACCCTGACCAGACCCTGACCAGACCCCACCAAGACCCCGACAAGACCCTGACCAGACCTCGACCAGACCTCGACCAGACCCCGACCAGACCCTGAAAAGACCAAGACCAGACCCTGACAAGACCCTGACCAGACCCCGACCAGACCCCGACAAGACCCTGACCAGACCCTGAAAAGACCCTGACCAGACCCTGACCAGACCCTGAAAAGACCCTGACCAGACCCCGACCAGACCCTGACCAGACCCTGACCAGACCCCGACCAGACCCCGACAAAACCCTGACAAGACCCTGACCAGACCCCGACCAGACCCCGACAAGACCCTGACCAGACCCTGACCAGACCGCGACAAGACCCCGACAAGACCCCGACCAGACCCTGACCAGACCCTGACCAGACCCCGACCAGACCCCGACAAAACCCTGACAAGACCCTGACCAGACCCCGACCAGACCCCGACAAGACCCTGACCAGACCCCGACCAGACCCCGACAAGACCCTGAAAAGACCAAGACCAGACCCCGACAAGACCCCGACAAGACCCTGACCAGACCCTGACCAGGCCCTGACCAGACCCCGACCAGACCCCGACAAGACCCCGACAAGACCCTGACCAGACCCTGACCAGGCCCTGACCAGACCCCGACCAGACCCCGACAAGACCCCGACAAGACCCTGACCAGACCCTGAAAAGACCAACACCAGACCCTGACCAGACCCTGACCAGACCCCGACAAGACCCTGACCAGACCCTGAAAAGACCCCGACAAGACCCTGACCAGACCCCGACAAGACCCCGACAAGACCCTGACCAGACCCCGATAAGACCCCGACAAGACCCTGACCAGACCCTGAAAAGACCAAGACCAGACCCTGACAAGACCCCGACAAGACCCCGACAGGACCCTGACCAGACCCTGACCAGGCCCTGACCAGACCCCGACCAGACCCCGACAAGACCCCGACAAGACCCTGACCAGACCCTGAAAAGACCAACACCAGACCCTGACCAGACCCTGACCAGACCCCGACCAGACCCCGACAAGACCCCGACAAGACCCCGACAAGACCCTGACCAGACCTCGACCAGACCGCGACCAGACCCTGAAAAGACCAAGACCAGACTCTGACAAGACCATGACCAGACCCCGACCAGACCCCGACCAGACCCCGACAAGACCCCGACAAGACCCTGACAAGACCCCGACAAGACCCCGACCAGACCCTGACAAGACCCTGACCAGACCCCGACAAGACCCCGACCAGACCCTGACAAGACCCTGACAAGACCCCGGCCAGACCCCGACCAGACCCCCACAAGACCCCGACCAGACCCCGACAAGACCCCGACAAGACC
The DNA here is from genome assembly GCF_933228915.1 of Telmatherina bonti. Lineage (NCBI taxonomy): Eukaryota > Metazoa > Chordata > Actinopteri > Atheriniformes > Telmatherinidae > Telmatherina > Telmatherina bonti. Next base: position 1,028,233 of record NC_136616.1, on the reverse strand, counting down.
CCGACCAGACCCCGACAAGACCCTGACCAGACCCTGACCAGACCCCGACCAGACCCCGACAAGACCCTGACCAGACCCTGACCAGAACTCGACCAGACCCCGACCAGACCCTGACCAGACCCTGACCAGACCCCGACCAGACCCCAACAAGACCCCGACCAGGCCCTGACCAGACCCCGACAAGGCCCTGACCAGACCCTGAAAAGACCAAGACCAGACCCTGACCAGACCCCGACAAGACCCCGACCAGACCCCCACAAGACCCCGACCAGGCCCTGACCAGACCCCGACCAGACCCCGACAAGACCCCGACAAGGCCCTGACCAGACCCTGAAAAGACCAAGACCAGACCCTGACCAGACCCCGACAAGACCCTGACCAGACCCTGACCAGACCCCGACCAGACCCCGACAAGACCCTGACAAGACCCTGACCAGACCCCGACAAGACCCCGACAAGACCCTGACCAGACCCTGACCAGAACTCGACCAGACCCCGACCAGACCCTGACCAGACCCCGACCAGACCCTGACCAGACCCTGACCAGACCCCGACCAGACCCTGACCAGACCCTGACCAGACCCCGACCAGACCCCGACCAGACCCTGACAAGACCTCGACCAGACCCTGACCAGACCCTGACCAGACCCTGACCAGACCCCGACCAGACCCCGACAAGACCCTGACCAGACCCTGACCAGACCCCGACCAGACCCTGACAAGACCCTGACCAGACCCCGACCAGACCCTGACCAGAACTCGACCAGACACCGACCAGACCCTGACCAGACCCCGACCAGACCCTGACCAGACCCCGACCAGACCCCGACAAGACCCCGACCAGACCCCAACAAGATCCTGAAAAGACCCAGACCAGACCCTGACCAGACCCCGACCAGACCCTGACCAGACCCCGACCAGACCCCGACAAGACCCTGACCAGACCCTGACCAGACCCCGACCAGACCCCGACAAGACCCTGACCAGACCCTGACCAGACCCCGACCAGACCCCGACAAGACCCTGACCAGACTTCGACCAGACCCCGACCAGACCCCGACAAGACCCTGACCAGACCCCGACAAGACCCTGACCAGACCTCGACCAGACACCGACCAGACCCTGAAAAGACCAAGACCAGACCCTGACCAGACCCCGACAAGACCCTGACCAGACCCCGACAAGACCCTGACCAGACCCCGACCAGACCCTGACAAGACCCTGACCAGACCCTGACCAGACCCCGACCAGACCCCGACAAGACCCTGACCAGACCCTGACCAGACCCCGACCAGACCCCGACAAGACCCTGACCAGACCTCGACCAGACCCCGACCAGACCCCGACAAGACCCTGACCAGACCCCGACAAGACCCTGACCAGACCTCGACCAGACACCGACCAGACCCTGAAAAGACCAAGACCAGACCCTGACCAGACCCCGACAAGACCCTGACCAGACCCCGACAAGACCCTGACCAGACCCCGACCAGACCCCGACAAGACCCTGACCAGACCCCGACCAGACCCTGAAAAGACCAAGACCAGACCCTGACCAGACCCCGACAAGACCCTGACCAGACCCCGACCAGACCCCGACAAGACCCTGACCAGACACCGACCAGACCCTGAAAAGACCAAGACCAGACCCTGACCAGACCCCGACAAGACCCTGACCAGACCCCGACAAGACCCTGACCAGACCCTGACCAGACCCCGACAAGACCCTGACCAGACCCGGACCAGACCCCGACAAGACCCCGACAAGACCCTGACCAGACCCCGACCAGACCCCGACAAGACCCTGACCAGACCCCGACCAGACCCCGACAAGACCCTGACCAGACCCGGACCAGACCCCGACAAGACCCCGACAAGACCCTGACCAGACCCCGACAAGACCCTGACAAGACCCTAACCAGACCCCGACCAGACCCCGACAAGACCCTGACCAGACCCCGACCAGACCCTGACCAGACCCCGACCAGACCCCGACCAGACCCCAACAAGATCCTGAAAAGACCCAGACCAGACCCCGACAAGACCCTGACAAGACCCTGACCAGACCCCGACCAGACCCTGACAAGACCCCGACCAGACCCTGACCAGACCCTGACCAGACCCCGACCAGACCCTGACCAGACCCCGACAAGACCCTGACCAGACCCCGACCAGACCCCGACCAGACCCTGACCAGACCCCGACCAGACCCTGACCAGACCCCGACCAGACCCCGACAAGACCCTGACCAGACCCTGACCAGACCCCGACCAGACCCCGACAAGACCCTGACCAGACCCCGACCAGACCCTGACCAGACCCCGACCAGACCCCGACCAGACCCCGACAAGACCCTGACCAGACCCCGACCAGACCCCGACCAGACCCTGACCAGACCCCGACCAGACCCCGACAAGACCCTGACCAGACCCTGACCAGACCCCGACCAGACCCCGACAAGACCCTGACCAGACCCTGACCAGACCCCGACCAGACCCCGACAAGACCCTGACCAGACCCTGACCAGACCCCGACCAGACCCCGACAAGACCCTGACCAGACCCTGACAAGACCCTGACCAGACCCCGACAAGACCCCGACCAGACCCTGACCAGACCCCGACAAGACCCTGACCAGACCCTGACCAGACCCCGACCAGACCCCGACAAGACCCTGACCAGACCCTGACAAGACCCTGACCAGACCCCGACAAGACCCCGACCAGACCCTGACCAGACCCCGACAAGACCCTGACCAGACCCCGACAAGACCCCGACCAGACCCCGACCAGACCCTGAAAAGACCAAGACCAGACCCCGACCAGACCCCGACAAGACCCTGACCAGACCCCGACAAGACCCTGAAAAGACCAAGACCAGACCCTGACCAGACCCCGACCAGACCCCGACCAGACCCTGACCAGACCCTGAAAAGACCAAGACCAGACCCTGACCAGACCCCGACAAGACCCTGACCAGACCCCGACAAGACCCTGACCAGACCCCGACCAGACCCCGACCAGACCCCGATCAGACCCCGACAAGACCCTGACCAGACCCCGACCAGACCCCGATCAGACCCCGACAGGACCCTGACCAGACCCCGATCAGACCCCGACAGGACCCTGACCAGACCCTGACCAGACCCTGACAAGACCCTGACCAGACCCTGACAGGACCCTGACAAGCCCCTAACCAGACCCCGACCAGACCCCGATCAGACCCCGACAGGACCCTGACCAGACCCTGACCAGACCCCGACAAGACCCTGACCAGACCCCGACCAGACCCTGACAAGACCCCGACCAGACCCCGACCAGACCCTGACAAGCCCCTAACCAGACCCCGACCAGACCCCGATCAGACCCCGACAGGACCCTGACCAGACCCCGACCAGACCCTGACAAGACCCTAACCAGACCCCGACCAGACCCTGACAAGACCCCGACCAGACCCCGACCAGACCCCGATCAGACCCTGACAAGACCCTGACAAGACCCTAACCAGACCCCGACCAGACCCCGATCAGACCCCGACAGGACCCTGACCAGACCCTGACAAGCCCCTAACCAGACCCCGACCAGACCCTGACAAGACCCCGACCAGACCCCGACCAGACCCCGATCAGACCCCGACAGGACCCTGACCAGACCCCGACCAGACCCTGACAAGACCCTAACCAGACCCCGACCAGACCCTGACAAGACCCCGACCAGACCCCGACCAGACCCCGATCAGACCCTGACAAGACCCTGACCAGACCCTGAAAAGACCCCGACCAGACCCCGACCAGACCCCGATCAGACCCTGACAAGACCCCGACCAGACCCTGACAAGACCCTGACCAGACCCCGACCAGACCCCGACAAGACCCTGAAAAGACCAAGACCAGACCCCGACCAGACCCTGACAAGACCCCGACCAGACCACGAAAAGACCCCGACCAGACCCCGACCAGACCCCGACCAGACCCCGACCAGATCCCGACCAGACACTGACAAGACCCCGACCAGATCCCGACAAGACCCTGACAAGACCCCGACCAGACTCTGACCAGATCCCGACAAGACCCTGACAAGACCCCGACCAGACCCCGACCAGATCCCGACAAGACCCCGACCAGACCCTGACAAGACCCCGACCAGACCACGAAAAGACCCTGACAAGACCCCGACCAGACCCCGATTAGACCCTAACCAGACCCCGACCAGACCCCGATCAGACCCTGACAAGACCCTGACCAGACCCCGACCAGACCCCGATCAGACCCTGACAAGACCCTAACCAGACCCCGACCAGACCCCGATCAGACCCTGACAAGACCCTGACCAGACCCCGACAAGACGCTGACAAGACCCCGACCAGACCCCGACCAGACCCTGACAAGACCCCGATCAGACCCCGACCAGACCCCGACAAGACCCTGACCAGACCCCGATCAGACCCTACAGGACCTTACCAGACCTAATCGGAACCAATTGTAATCTGACCAGACCTCGTTTGATCAGGCCGGACCCAGACCGGTCCCGGACTGCACCAACAAGACCCCAACCAGAGTCAGATGCAACTCCCCAACATGATTGGACCACGAGCGGACCCCCTCCAGACCCTGTCCAGACCACGACCAGACCTCGACGAGACCCTGACTTGTCCCTGACCCACAAGACCTGATTGGATCCAACCGGACCCAGATCAAATTTAGACCTGTCCCCGACCAGACACAACTGGATCCGACACTACCCTACCAAACTCCGACCGGACCCTGATCAGACCTTGATCAGATGCAACTCCCCAACCGGACCCAACAGGATCAGAACAACAGGAGCCGACTGAGCCGACTGAACCTGGATCAGACCCCAATTAGACCCAACCACCCCAACTGACTGGACCCAACCGAACCATGACCAGACCCGAATCAGACCCCGACGGGACCCCATCGGACCCCGACCAGACCCTGACCGGACTCCAACCTATTCCCGATCTGACCCGACTGGACCTTGATTTGTTTCCGACTGGATCCAACCGGACCCCAATCAGATGCAACCACCTCAACTGGACTATGACCAGACTCCAATCAGACCCCAACGAGACCCTACCAGACCAAACCAAATCCAGACCAGACCCAACCGGATCCAACAGGACCCGACAGTCGGACCCAAATCAGATGCAACCGCCCTGACTGAACACCACAAGACCATGACCAGACCCCGACCGGACCAGACCGGACCTAACCGGACTCTGACCGGTCTCTGACCAGAGAGACCGGACCACGGTGAGACCTGGTTCCGGCGGTCGGGAGGAGGAAACCGGACCAGGGTGGGACCTGGTTCCGGCGGTCGGGAGGAGGAAACCGGACCAGGGTGGGACCTGGTTCCGGCGGTCGGGAGGAGGAAACCGGACCAGGGTGAGACCTGGTTCCGGCGGTCGGGAGGAGGAAACCGGACCAGGGTGAGACCTGGTTCCGGCGGTCGGGAGGAGGAAACCGGACCAGGGTGAGACCTGGTTCCGGCGGTCGGGAGGAGGAAACCGGACCAGGGCGAGACCTGGTTCCGGCGGTCGGGAGGAGGAAACCGGACCAGGGCGAGACCTGGTTCCGGCGGTCGGGAGGAGGAAACCGGACCACGGTGAGACCTGGTTCCGGCGGTCGGGAGGAGGAAACCGGACCAGGGTGAGACCTGGTTCCGGCGGTCGGGAGGAGGAAACCGGACCAGGGTGAGACCTGGTTCCGGCGGTCGGGAGGAGGAAACCGGACCAGGGCGGGACCTGGTTCCGGCGGTCGGGAGGAGGAAACCGGACCAGGGCGGGACCTGGTTCCGGCGGTCTGGAGGAGGAAACCGGACCAGGGCGGGACCTGGTTCCGGCGGTCGGGAGGAGGAAACCGGACCAGGGCGGGACCTGGTTCCGGCGGTCGGGAGGAGGAAACCGGACCAGGGCGGGACCTGGTTCCGGCGGTCGGGAGGAGGAAACCGGACCAGGGTGAGACCTGGTTCCGGCGGTCGGGAGGAGGAAACCGGACCAGGGCGGGACCTGGTTCCGGCGGTCGGGAGGAGGAAACCGGACCAGGGTGAGACCTGGTTCCGGCGGTCGGGAGGAGGAAACCGGACCACGGTGAGACCTGGTTCCGGCGTTCCGGAGGAGGAAACCGGACCACGGTGAGACCTGGTTCCGGCGGTCGGGAGGAGGAAACCGGACCACGGTGAGACCCGGTTCCGGCGGTCGGGAGGAGGAAACCGGACCAGGGCGGGACCTGGTTCCGGCGGTCGGGAGGAGGAAACCGGACCACGGTGAGACCTGGTTCCGGCGGTCGGGAGGAGGAAACCGGACCACGGTGAGACCTGGTTCCGGCGGTCGGGAGGAGGAAACCGGACCACGGTGAGACCTGGTTCCGGCGTTCCGGAGGAGGAAACCGGACCAGGGTGAGACCTGGTTCCGGCGGTCTGGAGGAGGAAACCGGACCAGGGTGAGACCTGGTTCCGGCGGTCGGGAGGAGGAAACCGGACCACGGTGAGACCTGGTTCCGGCGGTCGGGAGGAGGAAACCGGACCACGGTGAGACCTGGTTCCGGCGGTCGGGAGGAGGAAACCGGACCACGGTGAGACCTGGTTCCGGCGGTCGGGAGGAGGAAACCGGACCAGGGTGAGACCTGGTTCCGGCGGTCGGGAGGAGGAAACCGGACCAGGGTGAGACCTGGTTCCGGCGGTCGGGAGGAGGAAACCGGACCAGGGTGAGACCTGGTTCCGGCGGTCGGGAGGAGGAAACCGGACCAGGGTGAGACCTGGTTCCGGCGGTCGGGAGGAGGAAACCGGACCAGGGCGAGACCTGGTTCCGGCGGTCGGGAGGAGGAAACCGGACCAGGGCGAGACCTGGTTCCGGCGGTCGGGAGGAGGAAACCGGACCAGGGTGAGACCTGGTTCCGGCGGTCGGGAGGAGGAAACCGGACCAGGGTGAGACCTGGTTCCGGCGGTCGGGAGGAGGAAACCGGACCAGGGCGAGACCTGGTTCCGGCGGTCGGGAGGAGGAAACCGGACCAGGGAGGGACCTGGTTCCGGCGGTCGGGAGGAGGAAACCGGACCACGGTGAGACCTGGTTCCGGCGGTCGGGAGGAGGAAACCGGACCAGGGCGAGACCTGGTTCCGGCGGTCGGGAGGAGGAAACCGGACCAGGGCGGGACCTGGTTCCGGCGGTCGGGAGGAGGAAACCGGACCACGGTGAGACCTGGTTCCGGCGGTCGGGAGGAGGAAACCGGACCAGGGCGAGACCTGGTTCCGGCGGTCGGGAGGAGGAAACCGGACCACGGTGAGACCTGGTTCCGGCGGTCGGGAGGAGGAAACCGGACCACGGTGAGACCTGGTTCCGGCGGTCGGGAGGAGGAAACCGGACCAGGGCGAGACCTGGTTCCGGCGGTCGGGAGGAGGAAACCGGACCAGGGCGGGACCTGGTTCCGGCGGTCGGGAGGAGGAAACCGGACCAGGGCGAGACCTGGTTCCGGCGGTCGGGAGGAGGAAACCGGACCAGGGCGGGACCTGGTTCCGGCGGTCGGGAGGAGGAAACCGGACCAGGGCGAGACCTGGTTCCGGCGGTCGGGAGGAGGAAACCGGACCAGGGCGAGACCTGGTTCCGGCGGTCGGGAGGAGGAAACCGGACCAGGGCGGGACCTGGTTCCGGCGGTCGGGAGGAGGAAACCGGACCACGGTGAGACCTGGTTCCGGCGGTCGGGAGGAGGAAACCGGACCACGGTGAGACCTGGTTCCGGCGGTCGGGAGGAGGAAACCGGACCACGGTGAGACCTGGTTCCGGCGGTCGGGAGGAGGAAACCGGACCAGGGCGGGACCTGGTTCCGGCGGTCGGGAGGAGGAAACCGGACCACGGTGAGACCTGGTTCCGGCGGTCGGGAGGAGGAAACCGGACCAGGGTGAGACCTGGTTCCGGCGGTCGGGAGGAGGAAACCGGACCAGGGCGGGACCTGGTTCCGGCGGTCGGGAGGAGGAAACCGGACCAGGGCGGGACCTGGTTCCGGCGGTCGGGAGGAGGAAACCGGACCACGGTGAGACCTGGTTCCGGCGGTCGGGAGGAGGAAACCGGACCAGGGCGAGACCTGGTTCCGGCGTTCGGGAGGAGGAAACCGGACCACGGTGAGACCTGGTTCCGGCGGTCGGGAGGAGGAAACCGGACCAGGGCGGGACCTGGTTCCGGCGGTCGGGAGGAGGAAACCGGACCACGGTGAGACCTGGTTCCGGCGGTCGGGAGGAGGAAACCGGACCAGGGTGAGACCTGGTTCCGGCGGTCGGGAGGAGGAAACCGGACCAGGGCGAGACCTGGTTCCGGCGGTCGGGAGGAGGAAACCGGACCAGGGTGAGACCTGGTTCCGGCGGTCGGGAGGAGGAAACCGGACCAGGGTGAGACCTGGTTCCGGCGGTCGGGAGGAGGAAACCGGACCAGGGTGAGACCTGGTTCCGGCGGTCGGGAGGAGGAAACCGGACCAGGGTGAGACCTGGTTCCGGCGGTCGGGAGGAGGAAACCGGACCAGGGCGAGACCTGGTTCCGGCGGTCGGGAGGAGGAAACCGGACCAGGGCGGGACCTGGTTCCGGCGGTCGGGAGGAGGAAACCGGACCAGGGCGGGACCTGGTTCCGGCGGTCGGGAGGAGGAAACCGGACCAGGGCGAGACCTGGTTCCGGCGGTCGGGAGGAGGAAACCGGACCAGGGCGAGACCTGGTTCCGGCGGTCGGGAGGAGGAAACCGGACCAGGGCGAGACCTGGTTCCGGCGGTCGGGAGGAGGAAACCGGACCAGGGCGGGACCTGGTTCCGGCGGTCGGGAGGAGGAAACCGGACCAGGGCGGGACCTGGTTCCGGCGGTCGGGAGGAGGAAACCGGACCAGGGCGAGACCTGGTTCCGGCGGTCGGGAGGAGGAAACCGGACCAGGGCGAGACCTGGTTCCGGCGGTCGGGAGGAGGAAACCGGACCAGGGCGGGACCTGGTTCCGGCGGTCGGGAGGAGGAAACCGGACCACGGTGAGACCTGGTTCCGGCGGTCGGGAGGAGGAAACCGGACCACGGTGAGACCTGGTTCCGGCGGTCGGGAGGAGGAAACCGGACCAGGGCGAGACCTGGTTCCGGCGGTCGGGAGGAGGAAACCGGACCACGGTGAGACCTGGTTCCGGCGGTCGGGAGGAGGAAACCGGACCACGGTGAGACCTGGTTCCGGCGGTCGGGAGGAGGAAACCGGACCAGGGCGAGACCTGGTTCCGGCGGTCGGGAGGAGGAAACCGGACCAGGGCGGGACCTGGTTCCGGCGGTCGGGAGGAGGAAACCGGACCAGGGCGAGACCTGGTTCCGGCGGTCGGGAGGAGGAAACCGGACCAGGGCGGGACCTGGTTCCGGCGGTCGGGAGGAGGAAACCGGACCAGGGCGAGACCTGGTTCCGGCGGTCGGGAGGAGGAAACCGGACCAGGGCGAGACCTGGTTCCGGCGGTCGGGAGGAGGAAACCGGACCAGGGCGGGACCTGGTTCCGGCGGTCGGGAGGAGGAAACCGGACCACGGTGAGACCTGGTTCCGGCGGTCGGGAGGAGGAAACCGGACCACGGTGAGACCTGGTTCCGGCGGTCGGGAGGAGGAAACCGGACCACGGTGAGACCTGGTTCCGGCGGTCGGGAGGAGGAAACCGGACCACGGTGAGACCTGGTTCCGGCGGTCGGGAGGAGGAAACCGGACCAGGGCGGGACCTGGTTCCGGCGGTCGGGAGGAGGAAACCGGACCAGGGCGGGACCTGGTTCCGGCGGTCGGGAGGAGGAAACCGGACCAGGGCGAGACCTGGTTCCGGCGGTCGGGAGGAGGAAACCGGACCAGGGCGAGACCTGGTTCCGGCGGTCGGGAGGAGGAAACCGGACCAGGGCGAGACCTGGTTCCGGCGGTCGGGAGGAGGAAACCGGACCAGGGCGGGACCTGGTTCCGGCGGTCGGGAGGAGGAAACCGGACCAGGGCGAGACCTGGTTCCGGCGGTCGGGAGGAGGAAACCGGACCAGGGCGGGACCTGGTTCCGGCGGTCGGGAGGAGGAAACCGGACCAGGGAGGGACCTGGTTCCGGCGGTCGGGAGGAGGAAACCGGACCACGGTGAGACCTGGTTCCGGCGGTCGGGAGGAGGAAACCGGACCACGGTGAGACCTGGTTCCGGCGGTCGGGAGGAGGAAACCGGACCACGGTGAGACCTGGTTCCGGCGGTCGGGAGGAGGAAACCGGACCACGGTGGGACCTGGTTCCGGCGGTCGGGAGGAGGAAACCGGACCACGGTGAGACCTGGTTCCGGCGGTCGGGAGGAGGAAACCGGACCACGGTGAGACCTGGTTCCGGCGGTCGGGAGGAGGAAACCGGACCACGGTGAGACCTGGTTCCGGCGGTCGGGAGGAGGAAACCGGACCAGGGTGAGACCTGGTTCCGGCGGTCGGGAGGAGGAAACCGGACCACGGTGAGACCCGGTTCCGGCGGTCGGGAGGAGGAAACCGGACCAGGGTGAGACCTGGTTCCGGCGGTCGGGAGGAGGAAACCGGACCACGGTGAGACCTGGTTCCGGCGGTCGGGAGGAGGAAACCGGACCAGGGAGGGACCTGGTTCCGGCGGTCGTGAGGAGGAAACCGGACCAGGGCGGGACCTGGTTCCGGCGGTCGGGAGGAGGAAACCGGACCAGGGTGAGACCTGGTTCCGGCGGTCGGGAGGAGGAAACCGGACCAGGGAGGGACCCGGTTCCGGCGGTCGGGAGGAGGAAACCGGACCACGGTGAGACCTGGTTCCGGCGGTCGGGAGGAGGAAACCGGACCACGGTGAGACCTGGTTCCGGCGGTCGGGAGGAGGAAACCGGACCAGGGCGGGACCTGGTTCCGGCGGTCGGGAGGAGGAAACCGGACCAGGGTGAGACCTGGTTCCGGCGGTCGGGAGGAGGAAACCGGACCAGGGTGAGACCTGGTTCCGGCGGTCGGGAGGAGGAAACCGGACCAGGGAGGGACCCGGTTCCGGCGGTCGTGAGGAGGAAACCGGACCACGGTGAGACCTGGTTCCGGCGGTCGGGAGGAGGAAACCGGACCAGGGTGAGACCCGGTTCCGGCGGTCGGGAGGAGGAAACCGGACCAGGGCGGGACCTGGTTCCGGCGGTCGGGAGGAGGAAACCGGACCACGGTGAGACCTGGTTCCGGCGGTCGGGAGGAGGAAACCGGACCAGGGCGGGACCTGGTTCCGGCGGTCGGGAGGAGGAAACCGGACCACGGTGAGACCTGGTTCCGGCGGTCCGGAGGAGGAAACCGGACCAGGGTGAGACCTGGTTCCGGCGGTCGGGAGGAGGAAACCGGACCACGGTGAGACCTGGTTCCGGCGGTCGGGAGGAGGAAACCGGACCACGGTGAGACCTGGTTCCGGCGGTCGGGAGGAGGAAACCGGACCAGGGCGGGACCTGGTTCCGGCGGTCGGGAGGAGGAAACCGGACCACGGTGAGACCTGGTTCCGGCGGTCGGGAGGAGGAAACCGGACCAGGGTGAGACCTGGTTCCGGCGGTCGGGAGGAGGAAACCGGACCAGGGTGAGACCTGGTTCCGGCGGTCGGGAGGAGGAAACCGGACCACGGTGAGACCTGGTTCCGGCGGTCGGGAGGAGGAAACCGGACCACGGTGAGACCTGGTTCCGGCGGTCGGGAGGAGGAAACCGGACCAGGGTGAGACCTGGTTCCGGCGGTCCGGAGGAGGAAACCGGACCAGGGTGAGACCTGGTTCCGGCGGTCGGGAGGAGGAAACCGGACCAGGGCGAGACCTGGTTCCGGCGGTCGGGAGGAGGAAACCGGACCAGGGTGAGACCCGGTTCCGGCGGTCGTGAGGAGGAAACCGGACCACGGTGAGACCTGGTTCCGGCGGTCGGGAGGAGGAAACCGGACCAGGGCGGGACCTGGTTCCGGCGGTCGTGAGGAGGAAACCGGACCACGGTGAGACCCGGTTCCGGCGGTCGTGAGGAGGAAACCGGACCACGGTGAGACCCGGTTCCGGCGGTCGTGAGGAGGAAACCGGACCACGGTGAGACCTGGTTCCGGCGGTCGGGAGGAGGAAACCGGACCAGGGCGGGACCCGGTTCCGGCGGTCGGGAGGAGGAAACCGGACCACGGTGAGACCTGGTTCCGGCGGTCGGGAGGAGGAAACCGGACCAGGGCGGGACCTGGTTCCGGCGGTCGGGAGGAGGAAACCGGACCACGGTGAGACCTGGTTCCGGCGGTCGGGAGGAGGAAACCGGACCAGGGCGGGACCTGGTTCCGGCGGTCGGGAGGAGGAAACCGGACCAGGGCGAGACCTGGTTCCGGCGGTCGGGAGGAGGAAACCGGACCACGGTGAGACCTGGTTCCGGCGGTCGGGAGGAGGAAACCGGACCACGGTGAGACCTGGTTCCGGCGGTCGGGAGGAGGAAACCGGACCACGGTGAGACCTGGTTCCGGCGGTCGGGAGGAGGAAACCGGACCAGGGTGAGACCCGGTTCCGGCGGTCGGGAGGAGGAAACCGGACCACGGTGAGACCTGGTTCCGGCGGTCGTGAGGAGGAAACCGGACCAGGGCGGGACCTGGTTCCGGCGGTCGGGAGGAGGAAACCGGACCAGGGCGAGACCTGGTTCCGGCGGTCGGGAGGAGGAAACCGGACCAGGGTGAGACCCGGTTCCGGCGGTCGTGAGGAGGAAACCGGACCAGGGCGGGACCTGGTTCCGGCGGTCGGGAGGAGGAAACCGGACCACGGTGAGACCTGGTTCCGGCGGTCGGGAGGAGGAAACCGGACCAGGGTGAGACCCGGTTCCGGCGGTCGTGAGGAGGAAACCGGACCAGGGCGGGACCTGGTTCCGGCGGTCGGGAGGAGGAAACCGGACCACGGTGAGACCTGGTTCCGGCGGTCGGGAGGAGGAAACCGGACCAGGGCGGGACCTGGTTCCGGCGGTCGGGAGGAGGAAACCGGACCAGGGCGGGACCTGGTTCCGGCGTTCCGGAGGAGGAAACCGGACCAGGGCGGGACCTGGTTCCGGCGTTCCGGAGGAGGAAACCGGACCACGGTGAGACCTGGTTCCGGCGTTCCGGAGGAGGAAACCGGACCAGGGCGGGACCTGGTTCCGGCGTTCCGGAGGAGGAAACCGGACCAGGGCGGGACCTGGTTCCGGCGGTCGGGAGGAGGAAACCGGACCAGGGTGAGACCTGGTTCCGGCGGTCGGGAGGAGGAAACCGGACCAGGGCGGGACCTGGTTCCGGCGTTCCGGAGGAGGAAACCGGACCAGGGCGGGACCTGGTTCCGGCGGTCGGGAGGAGGAAACCGGACCACGGTGAGACCTGGTTCCGGCGGTCGGGAGGAGGAAACCGGACCAGGGCGGGACCTGGTTCCGGCGGTCGGGAGGAGGAAACCGGACCAGGGCGAGACCTGGTTCCGGCGGTCGGGAGGAGGAAACCGGACCAGGGCGAGACCTGGTTCCGGCGGTCGGGAGGAGGAAACCGGACCAGGGTGAGACCTGGTTCCGGCGGTCGGGAGGAGGAAACCGGACCAGGGTGAGACCTGGTTCCGGCGGTCGGGAGGAGGAAACCGGACCACGGTGAGACCTGGTTCCGGCGTTCCGGAGGAGGAAACCGGACCAGGGCGGGACCTGGTTCCGGCGTTCCGGAGGAGGAAACCGGACCACGGTGAGACCTGGTTCCGGCGTTCCGGAGGAGGAAACCGGACCAGGGCGGGACCTGGTTCCGGCGTTCCGGAGGAGGAAACCGGACCACGGTGAGACCTGGTTCCGGCGTTCCGGAGGAGGAAACCGGACCAGGGCGGGACCTGGTTCCGGCGGTCGGGAGGAGGAAACCGGACCACGGTGAGACCTGGTTCCGGCGGTCGGGAGGAGGAAACCGGACCAGGGTGGGACCTGGTTCCGGCGGTCGGGAGGAGGAAACCGGACCAGGGTGAGACCTGGTTCCGGCGGTCGGGAGGAGGAAACCGGACCAGGGTGAGACCTGGTTCCGGCGGTCGGGAGGAGGAAACCGGACCAGGGTGAGACCTGGTTCCGGCGGTCGGGAGGAGGAAACCGGACCAGGGTGAGACCTGGTTCCGGCGGTCGGGAGGAGGAAACCGGACCAGGGCGGGACCTGGTTCCGGCGGTCGGGAGGAGGAAACCGGACCAGGGTGAGACCTGGTTCCGGCGGTCGGGAGGAGGAAACCGGACCAGGGCGGGACCCGGTTCCGGCGGTCGGGAGGAGGAAACCGGACCAGGGCGGGACCTGGTTCCGGCGGTCGGGAGGAGGAAACCGGACCAGGGAGGGACCTGGTTCCGGCGGTCGGGAGGAGGAAACCGGACCAGGGTGAGACCTGGTTCCGGCGGTCGGGAGGAGGAAACCGGACCAGGGCGAGACCTGGTTCCGGCGGTCGGGAGGAGGAAACCGGACCAGGGCGAGACCTGGTTCCGGCGGTCGGGAGGAGGAAACCGGACCAGGGCGAGACCTGGTTCCGGCGGTCGGGAGGAGGAAACCGGACCACGGTGAGACCTGGTTCCGGCGGTCGGGAGGAGGAAACCGGACCAGGGTGGGACCTGGTTCCGGCGGTCGGGAGGAGGAAACCGGACCAGGGCGAGACCTGGTTCCGGCGGTCGGGAGGAGGAAACCGGACCACGGTGAGACCTGGTTCCGGCGGTCGGGAGGAGGAAACCGGACCAGGGTGGGACCTGGTTCCGGCGGTCGGGAGGAGGAAACCGGACCAGGGAGGGACCTGGTTCCGGCGGTCGGGAGGAGGAAACCGGACCAGGGTGGGACCTGGTTCCGGCGTTCCGGAGGAGGAAACCGGACCACGGTGAGACCTGGTTCCGGCGTTCCGGAGGAGGAAACCGGACCACGGTGAGACCTGGTTCCGGCGGTCGGGAGGAGGAAACCGGACCACGGTGAGACCTGGTTCCGGCGTTCCGGAGGAGGAAACCGGACCAGGGCGGGACCTGGTTCCGGCGTTCCGGAGGAGGAAACCGGACCAGGGCGGGACCTGGTTCCGGCGTTCCGGAGGAGGAAACCGGACCAGGGAGGGACCTGGTTCCGGCGGTCGGGAGGAGGAAACCGGACCAGGGTGAGACCTGGTTCCGGCGGTCGGGAGGAGGAAACCGGACCAGGGTGAGACCTGGTTCCGGCGGTCGGGAGGAGGAAACCGGACCAGGGCGAGACCTGGTTCCGGCGGTCGGGAGGAGGAAACCGGACCAGGGCGAGACCTGGTTCCGGCGTTCCGGAGGAGGAAACCGGACCAGGGCGGGACCTGGTTCCGGCGGTCGGGAGGAGGAAACCGGACCAGGGTGGGACCTGGTTCCGGCGGTCGGGAGGAGGAAACCGGACCAGGGTGAGACCTGGTTCCGGCGTTCCGGAGGAGGAAACCGGACCACGGCGGGACCTGGTTCCGGCGTTCCGGAGGAGGAAACCGGACCACGGTGAGACCTGGTTCCGGCGTTCCGGAGGAGGAAACCGGACCAGGGCGGGACCTGGTTCCGGCGGTCGGGAGGAGGAAACCGGACCAGGGTGAGACCTGGTTCCGGCGGTCGGGAGGAGGAAACCGGACCAGGGCGGGACCTGGTTCCGGCGGTCGGGAGGAGGAAACCGGACCAGGGCGGGACCTGGTTCCGGCGGCCTGGAGGAGGAAACCGGACCAGGGCGGGACCCGGTTCCGGCGGCCTGGAGGAGGAAACCGGACCAGGGCGGGACCCGGTTCCGGCGGTCGGGAGGAGGAAACCGGACCAGGGCGGGACCCGGTTCCGGCGGTCGGGAGGAGGAAACCGGACCAGGGCGGGACCTGGTTCCGGCGGTCGGGAGGAGGAAACCGGACCAGGGCGGGACCTGGTTCCGGCGGTCTGGAGGAGGAAACCGGACCAGGGCGGGACCCGGTTCCGGCGGTCCGGAGGAGGAAACCGGACCAGGGCGGGACCTGGTTCCGGCGGTCGGGAGGAGGAAACCGGACCAGGGTGAGACCTGGTTCCGGCGGTCGGGAGGAGGAAACCGGACCAGGGCGGGACCTGGTTCCGGCGGTCGGGAGGAGGAAACCGGACCAGGGCGGGACCCGGTTCCGGCGGCCTGGAGGAGGAAACCGGACCAGGGCGGGACCCGGTTCCGGCGGCCTGGAGGAGGAAACCGGACCAGGGCGGGACCCGGTTCCGGCGGTCGGGAGGAGGAAACCGGACCAGGGCGGGACCCGGTTCCGGCGGTCGGGAGGAGGAAACCGGACCAGGGCGGGACCCGGTTCCGGCGGTCGGGAGGAGGAAACCGGACCAGGGCGGGACCTGGTTCCGGCGGTCTGGAGGAGGAAACCGGACCAGGGAGGGACCTGGTTCCGGCGGTCGGGAGGAGGAAACCGGACCAGGGCGGGACCCGGTTCCGGCGGTCGGGAGGAGGAAACCGGACCAGGGAGGGACCTGGTTCCGGCGGTCGGGAGGAGGAAACCGGACCAGGGCGGGACCTGGTTCCGGCGGTCTGGAGGAGGAAACCGGACCAGGGCGGGACCCGGTTCCGGCGGTCGGGAGGAGGAAACCGGACCAGGGCGGGACCCGGTTCCGGCGGTCGGGAGGAGGAAACCGGACCAGGGCGGGACCCGGTTCCGGCGGTCTGGAGGAGGAAACCGGACCAGGGCGGGACCCGGTTCCGGCGGTCTGGAGGAGGAAACCGGACCAGGGCGGGACCCGGTTCCGGCGGTCTGGAGGAGGAAACCGGACCAGGGCGAGACCCGGTTCCGGCGGTCGGGAGGAGGAAACCGGACCAGGGCGGGACCCGGTTCCGGCGGTCGGGAGGAGGAAACCGGACCAGGGCGGGACCTGGTTCCGGCGGTCTGGAGGAGGAAACCGGACCAGGGCGGGACCTGGTTCCGGCGGTCGGGAGGAGGAAACCGGACCAGGGTGAGACCTGGTTCCGGCGGTCTGGAGGAGGAAACCGGACCAGGGCGGGACCTGGTTCCGGCGGTCGGGAGGAGGAAACCGGACCAGGGTGAGACCTGGTTCCGGCGGTCGGGAGGAGGAAACCGGACCAGGGCGGGACCCGGTTCCGGCGGTGTGGAGGAGGAGACCGGACCAGGGCGGGACCCGGTTCCGGCGGTCTGGAGGAGGAAACCGGACCAGGGCGGGACCCGGTTCCGGCGGTCGGGAGGAGGAAACCGGACCAGGGCGGGACCTGGTTCCGGCGGTGTGGAGGAGGAAACCGGACCAGGGCGGGACCCGGTTCCGGCGGTGTGGAGGAGGAGACCGGACCAGGGCGGGACCCGGTTCCGGCGGTCTGGAGGAGGAGACCGGACCAGGGCGGGACCCGGTTCCGGCGGTGTGGAGGAGGAAACCGGACCAGGGCGGGACCCGGTTCCGGCGGTGTGGAGGAGGAAACCGGACCAGGGCGGGACCCGGTTCCGGCGGTGTGGAGGAGGAAACCGGACCAGGGCGGGACCCGGTTCCGGCGGTGTGGAGGAGGAAACCGGACCAGGGCGGGACCCGGTTCCGGCGGTGTGGAGGAGGAGACCGGACCAGGGCGGGACCCGGTTCCGGCGGTGTGGAGGAGGAAACCGGACCAGGGCGGGACCCGGTTCCGGCGGTGTGGAGGAGGAAACCGGACCAGGGCGGGACCCGGTTCCGGCGGTCTGGAGGAGGAGACCGGACCAGGGCGGGACCCGGTTCCGGCGGTGTGGAGGAGGAAACCGGACCAGGGCGGGACCCGGTTCCGGCGGTGTGGAGGAGGAAACCGGACCAGGGCGGGACCCGGTTCCGGCGGTGTGGAGGAGGAAACCGGACCAGGGCGGGACCCGGTTCCGGCGGTCGGGAGGAGGAAACCGGACCAGGGCGGGACCCGGTTCCGGCGGTGTGGAGGAGGAGACCGGACCAGGGCGGGACCCGGTTCCGGCGGTGTGGAGGAGGAGACCGGACCAGGGCGGGACCCGGTTCCGGCGGTGTGGAGGAGGAAACCGGACCAGGGCGGGACCCGGTTCCGGCGGTGTGGAGGAGGAGACCGGACCAGGGCGGGACCCGGTTCCGGCGGTCTGGAGGAGGAAACCGGACCAGGGCGGGACCCGGTTCCGGCGGTGTGGAGGAGGAGACCGGACCAGGGCGGGACCCGGTTCCGGCGGTGTGGAGGAGGAGACCGGACCAGGGCGGGACCCGGTTCCGGCGGTGTGGAGGAGGAAACCGGACCAGGGCGGGACCCGGTTCCGGCGGTGTGGAGGAGGAGACCGGACCAGGGCGGGACCCGGTTCCGGCGGTCTGGAGGAGGAAACCGGACCAGGGCGGGACCCGGTTCCGGCGGTGTGGAGGAGGAAACCGGACCAGGGCGGGACCCGGTTCCGGCGGTGTGGAGGAGGAGACCGGACCAGGGCGGGACCCGGTTCCGGCGGTCTGGAGGAGGAAACCGGACCAGGGCGGGACCCGGTTCCGGCGGTGTGGAGGAGGAGACCGGACCAGGGCGGGACCCGGTTCCGGCGGTCGGGAGGAGGAAACCGGACCAGGGCGGGACCCGGTTCCGGCGGTCTGGAGGAGGAAACCGGACCAGGGCGGGACCCGGTTCCGGCGGTCGGGAGGAGGAGACCGGACCAGGGCGGGACCCGGTTCCGGCGGTCTGGAGGAGGAAACCGGACCAGGGCGGGACCCGGTTCCGGCGGTCTGGAGGAGGAAACCGGACCAGGGCGGGACCCGGTTCCGGCGGTCTGGAGGAGGAAACCGGACCAGGGCGGGACCCGGTTCCGGCGGTCTGGAGGAGGAAACCGGACCAGGGCGGGACCTGTACCGTCATCTCATGGATCTGCAAACTGTCTGCTGTGGAGTCAACCTCTAAAAGTACCAACAATGAATTTCTTCCTAGAACATGTGTCTCATAAGACTGTTCCTTCCCTGTTTCTCGGCCTTGTCTGAAAGAGTTTACCCCGACCTCCATTACTGAGAAGATTCATGGCACTTTCCACAGTCACAAGGACGCCCATAAGTCAGGCGTTAGAGTAGATGTTTCCACCTGAAGCCCATCCGTCAGCTCACAGGGCAGACTCGCCGTCTCTCTGATCCAACCCCAGCTAACGGGCTTGAATCAGGTCCAGTTTCCCTGACAGCTGTGGTTCATACATGTCGTTATGTCAGCCATGTTTTCCCTGAAACGCAACGCGTTTTGATGAGGCTGCGATGAAACACACAGCTAGAAGTAAACATAAGGAGCTGTGTTGAAAATGAAAAGTCTTTCTTTGTTTCTCTCTGTTCACAAACCAGACAGATGACTCCAAAAAGGAAAAAACGAAACAAGTTTATTCCCGATGAACAGTGATGTCAGACATGGCGGTCCCTGATGGGTTATGTTCACGTTGGATGAGAAGACTTGCTGTATGTGGCCCTGAACACGGGATTTCCTGGTGAAATATCAGTAAGTATAAAGTGTGTGTCAAACTCATTGGTGGTCTGCACACAGGTCCACTTCTGTCCTTGTCCCAGTAAGAAACAGCTGCAATACAATTTATTAGTCCAGGTTACATCAGAATGATTGTTACGACCTCAGATGGAGTTTCTCAGCAGGTGGCAACATTAATACCATGAAACCAGGAAATATACAAAGATGAAGACTTTATTTGGGACCCACTGGTCCTGATGGGGCATCAGGAGCCACAGGCGTTTGTCAAAGAGCTAACCCAAAAGCCAAAACAAACCCAACAATAAAAGCATGAACCAAAGCGGGCACGTTACCGAGCAATGACCGCTAAGGTTCACTAAACACAGAAGTCCAGACACCACTGGCAGTGGAGGCTCAACCAAACACAGCCGCCCCGAATAAAGGCTGCTGACAGCCTTCATTCTGGTGCTCAGCAGAGGTCCGGCCAATCACAGGTAGGTGGGAGTGTGGCCGACCAATCAGCAATCAGACCCCAGACGGGGTCCTAGACGGGGTCTGATTGCTGGGTTTCAGTCAGTGTGATGGATGTAAGAGAGGACGCAAAGGGATTGAACGGGCGGGCTCAGATGCAATATCTAAAAATAAAAAGTAAATAAATAAAAGTACATGAATGAAATAATCTTCATTCATTTTCTAAATCGCTTAATCCAATTCAGGGTTGTGGGGAAGCTGGAGCCTATCCCAGCTGGCTTTGGGCGACAGGCAGGGTACACCCTGGACAGCTCGCTGGTCCATCGCAGGACCACACAGAGAGACGAACCACTCACACTCATTCCTAGGGGATATTTAGAGTAACCAGTTAACCTGACATCATGTCTTTGGATGGTGGGAGGAAGCTGGAGAACCCATGCATACACGGGGAGAACATGCAAACTCCACGCAGAAAGGCCACTGACCAAACCCCTCCCCAGGCAAGGATCGAACCAGCGACCTTCTTGCTGTGAGGCCACAGTAAGATAACCACTGTGCCACCGTGCAGCCACAGACTGTGGACCCAAACGGGTCAACATGAAGTCCAGCAGATGCTGCATGTCAAATGTTAGCGTTTTTCTTTTTAATTTATTTAAAAATGTTTTTCTTGTGAATTACTTTGTACTACAGGAGAAGTACTTTCTAAGTAAAGTGTGATTTGATGAGAAGTTAACTGGTTCAGTGATCTTTGTGTATTTGGGGATTTTAACATTTATTTGGCCAAACGAGACCAAACAGGACACAGACTGCGAATGTCCTTTCATTTCTTTTCATCTGAATTAATGAACGCCTAAACGGCAGAAAGAGGAGTCCAGCCACATCTAGCAAGCCGCCAGCTCACCCCCCCGCCCCCAGCCGGTGAGTCTGCAGGAGAGGGGGTCACGTTACCCTTTCTGAGCCCGGACCCACGGGCAACAAACTAATAAATATCTCACTTTCCCTGAACAGGATATTTTACACAAACTTCAGCAGGTTCCGATGTCCAATCTGTTACACGATGCTGCAGAAACAAATGTCTGAGATCACGGCAGGAATGTGCCTTCCAGGAGACTCTGTGGGACACCAGCAGACTTTTGCTAGACTGACTCGTATTGAGCATCTAAAGACGCTTCTCAAGCTGATTTCAGAGAAACGCTCTAAATGTGACCGAACCACAGCTGAGCAGCAACGTTAGCCGATCATTTACTGTACGTTTTCTTACTACTAGCAGACTTAATTTGTCTGAGTTTGGTTACAAGTTGTGCATTTACAGCTGTTGCAGTAACATGCAACTAGCTTAAAAAGTTTAAATGGAAACATGCTACTGTGTTTGTTCAAATAAAGTGTTCAGTGCTCTCTGTTCCACAGCATGCTCCCTGCATTAGCCATGGTGTGTTAGCTAGCTGATGAACTGCCAGCTGGTGTTTGGTAGCATGCCAGCAAAAAGCAGGTTCTGGGTATTCATCATCATCACCCGAGGCGACCTGTCCTGGATTCTGAGGTTGAGCTGGAGGCATACTGTTGTGGGTGGCCTGGCAGAAGACACTTCCCCAACATTAAGCTAGCTGTTTATAGCTGTCAAATTCTGAAGCTAAAATGATGTAAAATGAATGTATGAAGAGATAAAGCAACTTAAAGAGCAACCAGGAGTTTGTAGAAATAACACACATAGATCAGCAGTGACCAAGCCTTTTCCTCATCTGCACATCTGAAACACACACACACACACTGTCTCCATGTTTCCACACTTCTTCCTGCTACTATCTACCTGCTGTCCTCACTGCAGCACCTCCACCTCAGCTGCATCCCAAACGTCTTCTTGGCTTTATTCCAGCCATAGAGGATCATTATTTTCCTGCTTTTCTCATCACTTGTTGATCTTTGGCTGCTCCTGATTGGACGTTACCGTCAGTTTAAGCTCTCTGATTGAAATGAAATGAAAAATACTTTATTAATCTCCAAAGGGAAATATTGTAGTATATAATAATAATAACTAGAGGAGGTCTTGTTCTGGTTCAGTTTCTCAAGTTGCTTCTTAACCTGATTGCAGGAGACAAACAAGGTGGAGGTCTCAGGATGTCCTGATGTGGAGGGAGATGAAGCTGTGTTCTGGTCCATGACTGAGCTGCAGGGTGACAGATTGGAGGCGTGACAGGAAAGCAGTGGGCTTATGGAGGGTGTGTGGTCTGTTGGGCTGGAGGTAGGGGGTGAACTGAACCTGTTGAAGAATATGTTCAGCTCATTAGCTCTGTCCAGACCTCCATCAGGCTGGTCCCCCTTTAACTTGAAGCCGGTGATCTTCTTCATTCCAGACCACACATCCCTCAGGTTATTCTGCTGGAGCTGACTTTCTAACTTCTTCCTGTAGTCCTCCTTGCACTTCTTAGTTTGTGTTTTAAGTTGTTTTTGTGTTGCCCTCAATAACTCCCTGTCTCCATCCCTGAAGGCTTTCTTTTTGATGTTCAGCAGCTTTTTCAGGTCACTGGTGATCCAGGGTTTGTTATTGGGGAAGCACCTCACTGTCCTTGTTGGGACGATGCTGTCCACACAGAAGTTTATGTAATCTGTCACACACTCAGTCATGGCGTTGATGTCGTCTCCATGAGGTTCACAGAGGACGTTCCAGTCTGTAGCCTCAAAGCCTCCTCTAAGAGCATCTTCAGCTTCAGAAGACCAGATGTTGATAGTCTTTGTGATGACTGGTTGCTGCTGAACGATGGGCTTGTAGGTGGAGGTGAGAAGAACCAGATTATGGTCAGATCTTCCTAAAGGAGGCAGGGCAGAACAACTGGATCCATTATTCATATTTGCATAAAATAAGTCCAACATCTTATTTTCTCTGGTGGAGCAGCTGACAAACTGCTGGAATGTTGGTAGAGTTGCAGAGAGGGAGACGTTGTTGAAGTCTCCGGAGATCACCATGAATGAGTTTGGATGCTGTGTTTGTAGCCGAGCAACGACGGAGCTGATGACATCACAGGCTGTGTCTGGTGCGGTACCAGGTATTGTATAAACCGCTACCAGAATAACACAGGTAAACTCTCTGGGTAAATAATATGGACGGAAGCTCACAGCTAACAGTTCCATGTCCCTTGTGCATATCTTCTCCTTGACAGTAACATGTCCAGGATGACAGCACTGCAATTCCACCACCCTTTAGCTTTCCGCTGTGTTGTCTACTGCGGTCTGCACGGACCGTTTTAAAGCCCGGTACAGACACATTACAGTCAGGGATGTGTTCATGCAGCCATGTCTCGGTGAAGCACATAATACTGCACTCTCTGTATTCTTTCTGAGACCTTGTTAGCATCTCCAGCTCGTCCGTTTTGTTAGCTAGCGATCTCACATTACCCATGACGACGGTCGGGAGAAATGGTTTAAATCTCCATCGCTTTCTCCTCTGTCTGACTCCCGCTCTGCATCCTCTTCTCTTTCTTTTCAACTCCATCGGGATTTGATGTGTTGTTTTGCTGATAATCCTGATTTGGGAGAGTTTAATCAGTTGATCCCGATTGTAAACAAGTCTTTCGTTGCCATGGAGACTCATCATAACAAGTCTTGAAAGAGTCAAAAATATGCAGAAAAATCCTCTTGCAGAACCCCCTCCGAACCGGCATGAAATCCTCAGAAAAAAGACCTAATTTGAGGTAATATCTAATTGTACTTTTAAAAAATCAAGATAGCAAGTCATAGCTACTACAATCTGCTGCCATCGGATGGCACAATCTATAATGACATGCTTGGTGGAAAGTCTGACAGGAAGTGTCTTCATCATCATGTCCAGGTGGAAATAGAGGTCTCTTAGCAACATGGTAGTGATGGTGATGAAGATGTGATAAATAATGGTGGATTTACCATCTAGAGCAGTGGTCCCCAACCTTTTCTGTACCGCGGACCGGTTTAATGTCTGACAATATTTTCACGGCCCAATCTAAAGGTGAAGCTTATAAAAACTAAATAAAATGACAAGATCGGCATTAAAAACTGTTGTATTTTCCTCTGTAGTAATAATAATAATGAACGTAAATCCACTGTGGTATCATGTGCAACTTTATTAGCGGTGTCCTCGTAACGTCACACCAACAACAAAACATCACATGAGCAACATCGTTTCTACCTGACACAATGCAACACACTCTGGTCGCTATGATAATGTTTCAACATACCTTCAAAATAAGACACAACACAAAAACAAACTTCATTATTTCGCTCGCTTATCACAGCGGCACTGAATCAGTGGGAGCCCTGAGCTTGTTTTGCTGCAACGAGACAGTCCCATCTTGGGGTTATGGGAGACAATGACACCCGAAGTGTGCTACTTAGATCCAGTCTGCTCCGTAATTTGGTTTTGGTTGCCGTCACTGCAGAAAACCCAGCTTCACACAGATACGATGTCGGAAATGGCAACAGGGTTTTCAGTGCTGTTGTGGCGATCTCGGGGTATTCTGCCATGACTTTCATCCAGAATAACGGCAGAGTTGATGTCTCAAACAGATGCTTAAGGCCCCCGTCATTTGCGATCTCCAGCAGTTGATCTTCTTCACACATCGACCTGCTGGACTGTCCCGGTTTGTTGACAAATGGGTTGCGGATCCATTCCTTGGCAGTTCTTGGATCTTCTGTGGTTGGGAAGTAGCGCTCAAACTCTTCTGACAGCAAGGACAGGTGTTCTTGCACCAGCTGGGAGAACGAAGGCACAAGCTGATTCTCATCCAAAATCCCTGCCAGTGTATGAAACATGCCAAATGCGCTTCTGCTCACACGCCGTCCCCACAAATTCAGTTTAGCTTTGAATGCAGCTACTTTATCTGCTAACTTGAAGACAGTTGTCATCTTTCCTTGAAGTGACAAGTTCAGTTCATTGAGCAGGTTGAATATGTCGCACAAGTAAGCCAGTTTTGCGATCCATTCCTCATCAGTGAAGTGTGACGCCAGCGGTGATTCTTTTTCAGAGAGAAATCTCTGCAGCGGCTCTCGTAATTCAAATACTCTGGCCAGCGATCTCCCTCGTGATAACCATCTTATCTCCGTGTATAAAAGGAGGCGTTTGTGGTCCGCATCCATCTCTTCACAAAGCTGTTCAAACAGGCGCGAATTAAGGGCGTGTGCTTTAATGTGGTTGATGACTTTAACCACATCGTTCAGTACGCCGCTCAACTCCAGCGGCATTTTTCGGCTAGCCAGCATTTCCCTGTGAATGACACAATGCGTAGACTCGCATTCAGGTGCAACCTCCTTGATCCGAGCAGTTAAACCAGACAGCCGTCCAGTCATGGCAGCAGCTCCATCCGTGCATATGCCGACACAAAAGGACCATTTTAGTTTTCCTGACATATATTCATTCAGCGACTTGAATAGTTCTGCACCTGTAGTTTTAGTCGGCAACGATAGTGCACACAACATATCTTCGTGCGTATCCTCCTGATAAAGATATCGCACATAAACAAGAAGTAGTGCATTGTTGTCAATATCTGTTGACTCGTCAACCTGGAGAGCATACCAAGGTGAATTATTAATTCTCTCCAACAACTGTGTCTCAATGTCCTCTGCTATTTCTTCAATGCGCCGGGTGACGGTGCTCGCCGAAAGAGGCACCTTTGCAATCTTTTTAACAGCAGACTCTCCTAGAATTTCATGGCAAATGTCTTTGACAGCGGGTAGAATAAGGTCTTCACCAATAGTGAATGGCTTCTTGGCCTTAGCAATACGGTTAGCCACCAAATATGATGCTCTCAGTGCACTCGAATTTGTTGACGTGGTGGCCATCAGTAACTGCTTCTGCCCTTCTTTTTCACGT
The DNA here is from genome assembly GCF_933228915.1 of Telmatherina bonti. NCBI lineage: Eukaryota > Metazoa > Chordata > Actinopteri > Atheriniformes > Telmatherinidae > Telmatherina > Telmatherina bonti. Next base: position 1,002,593 of record NC_136616.1, on the reverse strand, counting down.
TTTTTCCTTTGAAAATACTCTAAAGGCTTGTCTTTTACCATGGGGTGCTTGCTCGCCAAGTGGCGAACCAAATTTGAAGGCTTCATCACCTCATTAGAGAGCCGGTCACCACATATAACGCACAGTGGGTTTGGTGCGTAGGAGTCGCCCGTGGTGATAAATCCATATTTTAAATATGTTTCTTGATACTGCCTGTTAAAGGCAGCTTTCCCTTTTTTAGCGGGTGCAGGTTCCTCTTCTGTCCCTTCATTGGACCGTTTTCCCTTTGCAAAGAAACTATCTAAAGAAGTTTGTTTTTTGCTCATTTTGCGAGCTTGGGATTAAATTTAGCGGGATGTATTACGTGAAGTGTGGAGTCGCAGCCTTGACTTGCATAGAGTGAGACGGAAGCAACAGAAAAAAAAAAACCGGTCACTTTTCAAAATAAAACATCATTTGTGTAAAAATAAAATAAAATAATGGAAATTATTTTTTCTTTCTTTGCGGCCCGGTACCAAATGACCCACGGCCCGGTACCGGGCCGCGGCCCGGGGGTTGGAGATCACTGATCTAGAGTCTCTGAATAAACACTACATGTTGTGTCTGGATTGTAAACCTCCTGGACGGATAGAAACGCTGGAAAACCTCCGCAGACCAGTTGGAGGGTCACATGACCATCACAGTTACACTCTGCTGATCCTGGTGGGGGAGGAGGTGGACCTGGAGGAGGTCTGATGGAGGTTTAAGCGTTAAACATGACAGAACAGATTCCCCGTCATCTATTGTTCTTAATTTCCCTTCAGTTATTGACACAACCAAACTACTTGAACGATCCCAATGATGACTCTTATATGTGGCTTCTTATCAATCCGTGACGCATATTTCTCCTCCACAACGTCTGCAAAGCTGAACAAACCACCATCTGGAACAATGTCCTCTGGACAGACCAGACCAACGTGGACATGTCTGGTCCTTAAATGCCTCAAAGCAGTTACCGGCACGGTGGTGGAGGGGTCCCGCCAGGACCAGGTCTCAGTGAGGTCCAGTCAAAGTCCAGACCTCATCCTGACTGCAGGAACCAGACCGGCTGGAGAAGGACCAGGTCTCAGTGAGGTCCAGTCAAAGTCCAGACCTCATCCTGACTGCAGGAACCAGACCGGCTGGAGGAGGACCAGGTCTCAGTGAGGTCCAGTCAAAGTCCAGACCTCATCCTGACTGCAGGAACCAGACCGGCTGGAGGAGGACCAGGTCTCAGTGAGGTCCAGTCAAAGTCCAGACCTCATCCTGACTGCAGGAACCAGACCGGCTGGAGGAGGACCAGGTCTCAGTGAGGTCCAGTCAAAGTCCAGACCTCATCCTGACTGCAGGAACCAGACCGGCTGGAGGAGGACCAGGTCTCAGTGAGGTCCAGTCAAAGTCCAGACCTCATCCTGACTGCAGGAACCAGACCGGCTGGAGGAGGACCAGGTCTCAGTGAGGTCCAGTCAAAGTCCAGACCTCATCCTGACTGCAGGAACCAGACCGGCTGGAGGAGGACCAGGTCTCAGTGAGGTCCAGTCAAAGTCCAGACCTCATCCTGACTGCAGGAACCAGACCGGCTGGAGGAGGACCAGGTCTCAGTGAGGTCCAGTCAAAGTCCAGACCTCATCCTGACTGCAGGAACCAGACCGGCTGGAGGAGGACCAGGTCTCAGTGTGGTCCAGTCAAAGTCCAGACCTCATCCTGACTGCAGGAACCAGACCGGCTGGAGGAGGACCAGGTCTCAGTGAGGTCCAGTCAAAGTCCAGACCTCATCCTGACTGCAGGAACCAGACCGGCTGGAGGAGGACCAGGTCTCAGTGTGGTCCAGTCTGAGATGAGACTATTGGAGGTCTGTGGTTCAGTAATACAAAACCTAAATCACAGTTTTTCTTCTACATCTCAATTAATTTACTTTGGTTCATTTTTATCCAAGTATGGCTTGGATTAGCTCGCATCCTGAAATGGAAACTCTGGACTAAGGCAGTGGGATCTTGGCTCCATCATTGTCATCCCAGAGGGAATAAGTGACTCATACAACCTCAACATAAAACATCAGCCACAGGACAGCAGAGAAAGAAAGCTGGTGAGAGAAAGAGAAAAGAGGTGAACCAAACAACAAAAAGAACTTATGTTAACATTTCGCTACAACAACCACGCTACACTTTGAAAGTCTTTGACTGTATTTTGGTTTTATTTTTTGCATTCTGCAGTTGTTATTCCTGGAGTGATGAAAAGCACATGGCCTTTGCTTACATCTTCCCATCAGAAAGTAATAACTTCCAACAGGCCTTATCCAGATCCAGCTGGGAGCAGAGCCATTAATCAAACCATTTTCATCCAGCAGCCGAAGAGCAAATACATCCTTCTGTAAACACACGACTGTCTGCAGAGTTTATATCCAGACAGGGTTTAGAAAAGACTCCAGGTAGAAAAATAACAGATGCATTCCTCCTGAATAAACAGAAACAAGCTTTTCATTTGACTGAACAAACAAACATGACAAAACGACAGAAGGACCAACCTGCATTCCAGGTTCTGAGCCAGTATTTCTGATTCTAAATCAGCTTATGAACGTTAATGTGATTATTGCTGTTGTTACTTATCAGGCTGCAGGAAACAGCGTGTCGCTGCTTAAACAGCACACTAAACTAAATAAACCCAGTTTATGTGCCAGATAATCTGACAGCGTGGCAGGGTGTGCGTGAATAATCTGGATTTCTGATCATAGATGTTCCTGATTGATCTGGACAAACATCTCCATGAAGCTGATTAGCAACAACTATAAGCTCGTTAGTTTGAAAATGCTTCAATCTGGACTATGCTAGCTGTGCTCGACAGTGTGCTATGGTTACCGTGTTCAATGCTAGCTCCATCTGGGCCATCCAGACCTCCATCTGGGCCATCCAGACCTCCATCTGGGCCATCCAGACCTCCATCTGGGCCATCCAGACCTTCATCTGGGCCATCCAGACCTTCATCTGGGCCATCCAGACCTTCATCTGGGCCACCCAGACCTCCATCTGGGCCATCCAGACCTCCATCTGGGCCACCCAGACCTTCATCTGGGCCATCCAGACCTTCATCTGGGCCATCCAGACCTCCATCTGGGCCACCCAGACCTCCATCTGGGCCATCCAGACCTCCATCTGGGCGATCCAGACCTTCATCTGGGCCATCCAGACCTCCATCTGGGCCACCCAGACCTTCATCTGGGCCATCCAGACCTTCATCTGGGCCATCCAGACCTCCATCTGGGCCATCCAGACCTCCATCTGGGACACCCAGACCTTCATCTGGGCCATCCAGACCTTCATCTGGGCCATCCAGACCTTCATCTGGGCCATCCAGACCTCCATCTGGGCCACCCAGACCTCCATCTGGGCCACCCAGACCTTCATCTGGGCCACCCAGACTTTCATCTGGGCCACCCAGACCTTCATCTGGGCCACCCAGACCTTCATCTGGGCCATCCAGACCTTCATCTGGGCCATCCAGACCTTCATCTGGGCCACCCAGACCTTCATCTGGGCCATCCAGACCTTCATCTGGGCCACCCAGACCTCCATCTGGACCATCCAGACCTTAATCTGGGCCATCCAGACCTTCATCTGGGCCATCCAGACCTCCATCTGGGCCATCCAGACCTTCATCTGAACCATCCAGACCTTCATCTGGGCCACCCAGACCTTCATCTGGGCCACCCAGACCTCCATCTGGGCCACCCAGACCTTCATCTGGGCCATCCAGACCTCCATCTGGGCCATCCAGACCTCCATCTGGGCCACCCAGACCTCCATCTGGGCGATCCAGACCTTCATCTGGGCCATCCAGACCTCCATCTGGGCCATCCAGACCTTCATCTGGGCCATCCAGACCTTCATCTGGGCCATCCAGACCTCCATCTGGGCCATCCAGACCTCCATCTGGGACACCCAGACCTTCATCTGGGCCATCCAGACCTCCATCTGGGCCACCCAGACCTTCATCTGGGCCATCCAGACCTTCATCTGGGCCATCCAGACCTCCATCTGGGCCACCCAGACCTCCATCTGGGCCACCCAGACCTTCATCTGGGCCACCCAGACTTTCATCTGGGCCACCCAGACCTTCATCTGGGCCACCCAGACCTTCATCTGGGCCATCCATACCTTCATCTGGGCCACCCAGACCTTCATCTGGGCCATCCAGACCTCCATCTGGGCCACCCAGACCTCCATCTGGACCATCCAGACCTCCATCTGGGCCATCCAGACCTTCATCTGGACCACCCAGACCTTCAACTGGGCCACCCAGACCTTCATCTGGGTCATCCAGACCTTCATCTGGGCCACCCAGACCTCCATCTGGGCCACCCAGACCTTCATCTGGGCCACCCAGACCTTCATCTGGGCCATCCAGACCTTCATCTAGGCCATCCAGACCTTCATCTGGGCCATCCAGACCTTCATCTAGGCCATCCAGACCTTCATCTGGGCCATCCAGACCTTCATCTAGGCCATCCAGACCTCCATGTGGACCATCGAGACCTCCATCTGGACCATCCAGACTTCCACCTGGATGACCCAGACCTCTATGTGGACCATCCAGTCCTCTATGTGGACAATCCAGACCTCCACGTGGACGATCCAGACCTTCATGTGGACCGTCCAGACCTCCATCTGGACCATCCAGACGTACATGTGAACCATCCAGACCTCCATGTGAACCATCCAGACCTCCATGTGGACCATCCAGACCTCCATCTGGACCATCCAGACATTCATGTGGACCATCCAGACCTCCATGTGGACCATCCAGACCTCCATGTGGACCATCCAGACCTCCATGTGGAACATCCAGACCTCCACCTGGACAATCCAGACCTCCATGTGGATCATCCAGACCTTCATGTGAACCATCCAGACCTCCACCTGGACAATCCAGACCTCCATGTGGAACATCCAGACCTCCACCTGGACCATCCAAACCTTTATGTGGACCACCCAGACCTTTATGTGGACCGTCCAGACCTCCATCTGGACCAACCAGACATTCATGTGGACCACCCAGACCTCAATGTGGACCACCCAGACCTCCATGTGGACCACCTGGGCCTCCATGTGGACCATCCAGACCTTCATGTGAACCATCCAGACCTCCATGTGGAAGATTCAGACCTCCATCTGGACCACCCAGACCTTCATGTGGACCACCCAGGCCTCCATGTGGACCACCCAGACCTCCATGTGGACCGTCCAGACCACCATGTGGACCATCCAGACCACCATGTGGACCACCCATACCTCTATGTGGACCATCCAGACCACCATGTGGACCGTCCAGACCACCATGTGGACCACCCAGACCTCCATGTGGACCGTCCAGACCTCCATGTGGACCGTCCAGACCTTCATGTGGACCACCCAGACCTCCATGTGGACCATCCAGACCACCATGTGGACCACCCATACCTCTATGTGGACCATCCAGACCACCATGTGGACCGTCCAGACCACCATGTGGACCACCCAGACCACCATGTGGACCGTCCAGACCTTCATGTGGACCACCCAGACCTCCATGTGGATCATCCAGACCTTCATGTGAACCATCCAGACCTCCACCTGGACAATCCAGACCTCCATGTGGAACATCCAGACCTCCACCTGGACCATCCAGACCTTTATGTGGACCGTCCAGACCTCCATCTGGACCAACCAGACATTCATGTGGACCACCCAGACCTCAATGTGGACCACCCAGACCTCCATGTGGACCACCTGGGCCTCCATGTGGACCATCCAGACCTTCATGTGAACCATCCAGACCTCCATGTGGAAGATTCAGACCTCCATCTGGACCACCCAGACCTTCATGTGGACCACCCAGGCCTCCATGTGGACCACCCAGACCTCCATGTGGACCGTCCAGACCACCATGTGGACCGTCCAGTCCTTCATGTGGACCACCCAGGCCTCCATGTGGACCATCCAGACCACCATGTGGACCACCCATACCTCTATGTGGACCATCCAGACCACCATGTGGACCGTCCAGACCACCATGTGGACCACCCAGACCTCCATGTGGACCGTCCAGACCTCCATGTGGACCGTCCAGACCTTCATGTGGACCACCCAGACCTCCATGTGGACCATCCAGACCACCATGTGGACCACCCATACCTCTATGTGGACCATCCAGACCACCATGTGGACCGTCCAGACCACCATGTGGACCACCCAGACCACCATGTGGACCGTCCAGACCTTCATGTGGACCACCCAGACCTCCATGTGGACCACCCATACCTCTATGTGGACCACCCATACCTCTATGTGAACCGTCCAGACCACCATGTGGACCGTCCAGACCTCCATGTGGACCGTCCAGACCTTCATGTGGACCACCCAGACCACCATGTGGACCGTCCAGACCTTCATGTGGACCACCCAGACCTCCATGTGGACCACCCATACCTCTATGTGGACCACCCATACCTCTATGTGAACCGTCCAGACCACCATGTGGACCGTCCAGACCTCCATGTGGACCGTCCAGACCTTCATGTGGACCACCCAGACCTCCATGTGGACCACCCATACCTCTATGTGGACCGTCCAGACCACCATGTGGACCGTCCAGACCACCATGTGGACCGTCCAGACCTTCATGTGGACCACCCAGACCTCCATGTGGACCACACATACCTCTATGTGGACCGTCCAGACCACCATGTGGACCGTCCAGACCACCATGTGGACCACCCATACCTCCATGTGGACCGTCCAGACCACCATATGGACCGTCCAGACCACCATGTGGACCGTCCAGACCTTCATGTGGACCACCCAGACCTCCATGTGGACCGTCCAGACCACCATGTGGACCGTCCAGACCACCATGTGGACCGTCCAGACCTTCATGTGGACCACCCAGACCTCCATGTGGACCACACATACCTCTATGTGGACCATCCAAACCTCCATGTGGACCGTCCAGACCTCCATGTGGACCGTCCAGACCTTCATGTGGACCGTACAGACCTCCATGTGGACCGTCCAGACCTCCATGTGGACCGTCCAGACCTTCATGTGGACCGTACAGACCTCCATGTGGACCGTCCAGACCACCATGTGGACCGTCCAGACCTCCATGTGGACCGTCCAGACCTTCATGTGGACCACCCATACCTCTATGTGGACCGTCCAGACCACCATGTGGACCACCCATACCTCCATGTGGACCGTCCAGACCTCCATGTGGACCGTCCAGACCACCATGTGGACCGTCCAGACCACCATGTGGACCGTCCAGATCTCCATGTGGACCGTCCAGACCTCCATGTGGACCGTCCAGACCACCATGTGGATCGTCCAGACCACCATGTGGACCACCCAGACCTCCATGTGGACTGTCCAGACCTCCATGTGGACCGTCCAGACCTTCATGTGGACCACCCAGACCTCCATGTGGACCATCCAGACCACCATGTGGACCACCCATACCTCTATGTGGACCATCCAGACCACCATGTGGACCACCCAGACCACCATGTGGAAGGTCCAGACCTTCATGTGGACCACCCAGACCTCCATGTGGACCACCCAGACCACCATGTGGACCACCCATACCTCTATGTGGACCATCCAGACCACCATGTGGACGGTCCAGACCACCATGTGGACCACCCATACCTCCATGTGGACCGTCCAGACCACCATGTGGACCATCCAGACCTATATGTGGACCATCAAGACCTCCATCTGGACCACCCAGGCCTCTATGTGGACCATCCAGACCACCATGTGGACCATCCAGACCTTTATGTGGACCATCAAGACCTCCATCTGGACCACCAAGGCCTCCATGTGGACCGTCCAGACCACAATGTGAACCGTCCAGACCTTCATGTGGACCACCCGGACCTCCATGTGGACCACCCATACCTCCACGTGGACCATCCAGACCACCATGTGGACCGTCCAGACCACCATGTGGACCGTCCAGACCTCCATGTGGACCACCCAGACCACCATGTGGACCGTCCAGACCACCATGTGGACCACCCATACCTCTATGTAGACCATCCAGACCACCATGTGGACCGTCCAGACCACCATTTGGACCACCAATACCTCCATGTGGACCGTCCAGACCACCATGTGGACCGTCCAGACCTTCATGTGGACCACCCAGACCTCCATGTGGACCACCCATACCTCTATGTGGACCGTCCAGACCTCCATGTGGACCGTCCAGACCACCATGTGGACCGTCCAGACCTCCATGTGGACCACCCAGACCACCATGTGGACCGTACAGACCACCATGTGGACCACCCATACCTCTATGTAGACCATCCAGACCACCATGTGGACCGTCCAGACCACCATTTGGACCACCAATACCTCCATGTGGACCGTCCAGACCACCATGTGGACCGTCCAGACCTTCATGTGGACCACCCAGACCTCCATGTGGACCACCCATACCTCTATGTGGACCGTCCAGACCTCCATGTGGACCGTCCAGACCTTCATGTGGACCACCCAGACCTCCATGTGGACCGTCCAGACCACCATGTGGACCGTCCAGACCTTCATGTGGACCGTCCAGACCTCCATGTGGACCGTCCAGACCTTCATGTGGACCGTACAGACCTCCATGTGGACCGTCCAGACCTTCATGTGGACCACCCATACCTCTATGTGGACCGTCCAGACCACCATGTGGACCGTCCAGACCACCATGTGGACCACCAATACCTCCATGTGGACCGTACAGACCACCATGTGGACCGTCCAGACCTTCATGTGGACCACCCAGACCTCCATGTGGACCACCCATACCTCTATGTGGACCGTCCAGACCTCCATCTGGACCGTCCAGACCACCATATGGACTGTCCAGACCTCCATGTGGACCGTCCAGACCACCATGTGGACCGTCCAGACCACCATGTGGACTGTCCAGACCACCATGTGGACCGTACAGACCTCCATGTGGACCGTCCAGACCACCATGTGGACCATCCAGACCACCATTTGGACCGTCCAGACCACCATGTGGACCGTCCAGACCACCATGTGGACTGTCCAGACCACCATGTGGACCGTCCAGACCACCATGTGGACCGTCCAGACCTTCATGTGGACCACCCAGACCTCCATGTGGACCACCCATACCTCTATGTGGACCGTCCAGACCACCATGTGGACCGTCCAGACCACCATGTGGACCACCCATACCTCCATGTGGACCGTCCAGACCACCATGTGGACCGTCCAGACCTCCATGTGGACCGTCCAGACCTCCATATGGACCGTCCAGACCTCCATGTGGACCGTCCAGACCACCATGTGGACCGTCCAGACCACCATGTGGACCGTCCAGACCTCCATGTGGACCGTCCAGACCACCATGTGGACCGTCCAGACCACCATGTGGACCACCCATACCTCTATGTGGACCGTCCAGACCACCATGTGGACCGTCCAGACCTCCATGTGGACCGTCCAGACCACCATGTGGACCGTCCAGACCTTCATGTGGACCGTCCAGACCTCCATGTGGACCGTCCAGACCTTCATGTGGACCGTCCAGACCTCCATGTGGACCGTCCAGACCTTCATGTGGACCACCCATACCTCTATGTGGACCGTCCAGACCACCATGTGGACCGTCCAGACCTTCATGTGGACCACCCAGACCACCATGTGGACCGTCCAGACCACCATGTGGACCGTCCAGACCACCATGTGGACCGTCCAGACCTTCATGTGGACCACCCATACCTCCATGTGGATCGTCCAGACCTCCATGTGGACCGTCCAGACCACCATGTGGACCGTCCATACCTCCATGTGGACCGTCCAGACCACCATGTGGACCGTCCACATCTCCATGTGGACCGTCCAGACCACCATGTGGACCGTCCAGACCACCATGTGGACCGTCCAGACCTCCATGTGGACCGTCCAGACCACCATGTGGACCGTCCAGATCTCCATGTGTACCACCCAGACCACCATGTGGACAGTCCAGACCTCCATGTGGACCGTCCAGACCACCATGTGGACCGTCCAGACCACCATGTGGACCGTCCAGACCTCCATGTGGACCGTCCAGACCACCATGTGGACCGTCCAGATCTCCATGTGTACCACCCAGACCACCATGTGGACCACCCAGACCTCCATGTGGACCACCCAGACCTCCATGTGGACTGTCCAGACCTCCATGTGGACCGTCCAGACCTTCATGTGGACCACCCAGACCTCCATGTGGACCATCCAGACCACCATGTGGACCACCCATACCTCTATGTGGACCATCCAGACCACCATGTGGACCACCCAGACCACCATGTGGACCGTCCAGACCTTCATGTGGACCACCCAGACCTCCATGTGGACCACCCAGACCACCATGTGGACCACCCATACCTCTATGTGGACCATCCAGACCACCATGTGGACCGTCCAGACCACCATGTGGACCACCCATACCTCCATGTGGACCGTCCAGACCACCATGTGGACCATCCAGACCTTTATGTGGACCATCAAGACCTCCATCTGGACCACCCAGGCCTCTATGTGGACCATCCAGACCACCATGTGGACCATCCAGACCTTTATGTGGACCATCAAGACCTCCATCTGGACCACCAAAGCCTCCATGTGGACCGTCCAGACCACCATGTGGACCGTCCAGACCTTCATGTGGACCACCCGGACCTCCATGTGGACCACCCATACCTCCACGTGGACCATCCAGACCACCATGTGGACCGTCCAGACCACCATGTGGACCGTCCAGACCTCCATGTGGACCACCCAGACCACCATGTGGACCGTCCAGACCACCATGTGGACCACCCATACCTCTATGTAGACCATCCAGACCACCATGTGGACCGTCCAGACCACCATTTGGACCACCAATACCTCCATGTGGACCGTCCAGACCACCATGTGGACCGTCCAGACCTTCATGTGGACCACCCAGACCTCCATGTGGACCACCCATACCTCTATGTGGACCGTCCAGACCTCCATGTGGACCGTCCAGACCACCATGTGGACCGTCCAGACCTTCATGTGGACCACCCAGACCTTCATGTGGACCACCCATACCTCTATGTGGACCGTCCAGACCTCCATGTGGACCGTCCAGACCACCATATGGACCGTCCAGACCTCCATGTGGACCGTCCAGACCACCATGTGGACCGTCCAGACCTCCATGTGGACCACCCAGACCACCATGTGGACCGTACAGACCACCATGTGGACCACCCATACCTCTATGTAGACCATCCAGACCACCATGTGGACCGTCCAGACCACCATTTGGACCACCAATACCTCCATGTGGACCGTCCAGACCACCATGTGGACCGTCCAGACCTTCATGTGGACCACCCAGACCTTCATGTGGACCACCCAGACCTCCATGTGGACCACCCATACCTCTATGTGGACCGTCCAGACCTCCATCTGGACCGTCCAGACCACCATATGGACTGTCCAGACCTCCATGTGGACCGTCCAGACCACCATGTGGACCGTCCAGACCACCATGTGGACCGTCCAGACCACCATGTGGACCACCCATACCTCCATGTGGACCGTCCAGACCACCATGTGGACCGTCCAGACCTCCATGTGGACCGTCCAGACCTCCATATGGACCGTCCAGACCTCCATGTGGACTGTCCAGACCACCATGTGGACCGTCCAGACCTCCATGTGGACCGTCCAGACCACCATGTGGACCGTCCAGACCACCATGTGGACCGTCCAGACCTCCATGTGGACCGTCCAGACCACCATGTGGACCACCCATACCTCTATGTGGACCGTCCAGACCACCATGTGGACCGTCCAGACCTCCATGTGGACCGTCCAGACCTCCATGTGGACCGTCCAGACCACCATGTGGACCGTCCAGACCTTCATGTGGACCGTCCAGACCTCCATGTGGACCGTCCAGACCTTCATGTGGACCGTCCAGACCACCATGTGGACCGTCCAGACCTTCATGTGGACCGTCCAGACCTCCATGTGGACCGTCCAGACCTTCATGTGGACCGTCCATACCTCTTTGTGGACCGTCCAGACCACCATGTGGACCGTCCAGACCACCATGTGGACCGTCCAGACCTTCATGTGGACCACCCAGACCACCATGTGGACCGTCCAGACCACCATGTGGACCGTCCAGACCACCATGTGGACCGTCCAGACCTTCATGTGGACCACCCATACCTCCATGTGGATCGTCCAGACCTCCATGTGGACCGTCCAGACCACCATGTGGACCGTCCAGACCACCATGTGGACCACCCATACCTCCATGTGGACCGTCCAGACCACCATGTGGACCGTCCAGACCTCCATGTGGACCGTCCAGACCACCATGTGGACCGTCCAGATCTCCATGTCTACCACCCAGACCACCATGTGGACAGTCCAGACCTCCATGTGGACCGTCCAGACCACCATGTGGACCGTCCAGACCACCATGTGGACCGTCCAGACCTCCATGTGGACCGTCCAGACCACCATGTGGACCGTCCAGATCTCCATGTGTACCACCCAGACCACCATGTGGACCACCCAGACCTCCATGTGGACCACCCAGACCTCCATGTGGACTGTCCAGACCTCCATGTGGACCGTCCAGACCTTCATGTGGACCACCCAGACCTCCATGTGGACCATCCAGACCACCATGTGGACCACCCATACCTCTATGTGGACCATCCAGACCACCATGTGGACCACCCAGACCACCATGTGGACCGTCCAGACCTTCATGTGGACCACCCAGACCTCCATGTGGACCACCCAGACCACCATGTGGACCACCCATACCTCTATGTGGACCATCCAGACCACCATGTGGACCGTCCAGACCACCATGTGGACCACCCATACCTCCATGTGGACCGTCCAGACCACCATGTGGACCATCCAGACCTTTATGTGGACCATCAAGACCTCCATCTGGACCACCCAGGCCTCTATGTGGACCATCCAGACCACCATGTGGACCATCCAGACCTTTATGTGGACCATCAAGACCTCCATCTGGACCACCAAAGCCTCCATGTGGACCGTCCAGACCACCATGTGGACCGTCCAGACCTTCATGTGGACCACCCGGACCTCCATGTGGACCACCCATACCTCCACGTGGACCATCCAGACCACCATGTGGACCGTCCAGACCACCATGTGGACCGTCCAGACCTCCATGTGGACCACCCAGACCACCATGTGGACCGTCCAGACCACCATGTGGACCACCCATACCTCTATGTAGACCATCCAGACCACCATGTGGACCGTCCAGACCACCATTTGGACCACCAATACCTCCATGTGGACCGTCCAGACCACCATGTGGACCGTCCAGACCTTCATGTGGACCACCCAGACCTCCATGTGGACCACCCATACCTCTATGTGGACCGTCCAGACCTCCATGTGGACCGTCCAGACCACCATGTGGACCGTCCAGACCTTCATGTGGACCACCCAGACCTTCATGTGGACCACCCATACCTCTATGTGGACCGTCCAGACCACCATGTGGACCGTCCAGACCTCCATGTGGACCGTCCAGACCACCATATGGACCGTCCAGACCTCCATGTGGACCGTCCAGACCACCATGTGGACCGTCCAGACCTCCATGTGGACCACCCAGACCACCATGTGGACCGTACAGACCACCATGTGGACCACCCATACCTCTATGTAGACCATCCAGACCACCATGTGGACCGTCCAGACCACCATTTGGACCACCAATACCTCCATGTGGACCGTCCAGACCACCATGTGGACCGTCCAGACCTTCATGTGGACCGTCCAGACCACCATGTGGACCGTCCAGACCTTCATGTGGACCGTCCAGACCTCCATGTGGACCGTCCAGACCTTCATGTGGACCGTCCATACCTCTTTGTGGACCGTCCAGACCACCATGTGGACCGTCCAGACCTTCATGTGGACCACCCAGACCACCATGTGGACCGTCCAGACCACCATGTGGACCGTCCAGACCACCATGTGGACCGTCCAGACCTTCATGTGGACCACCCAGACCACCATGTGGACCGTCCAGACCACCATGTGGACCGTCCAGACCACCATGTGGACCGTCCAGACCTTCATGTGGACCACCCATACCTCCATGTGGATCGTCCAGACCTCCATGTGGACCGTCCAGACCACCATGTGGACCGTCCAGACCTCCATGTGGACCGTCCAGACCACCATGTGGACCGTCCAGACCTCCATGTGGACCGTCCAGACCACCATGTGGACCGTCCAGATCTCCATGTGTACCACCCAGACCACCATGTGGACCGTCCAGACCTCCATGTGGACCACCCAGACCACCATGTGGACCGTCCAGACCACCATGTGGACCACCCAGACCACCATGTGGACCGTCCAGATCTCCATGTGGACCGTCCAGACCACCATGTGGACCACCCATACCTCCATGTGGACCGTCCAGACCACCATGTGGACCACCCAGACCACCATATGGACCGTCCAGACCACCATATGGACCGTCCAGACCACCATGTGGACCGTACAGACCTCCATGTGGACCGTCCAGACCACTATGTGGACCGTCCAGACCTCCATGTGGACCGTCCAGACCTCCATGTGGACCGTCCAGACCTCCATGTGGACCGTCCAGACCACCATGTGGACCGTCCAGACCTCCATGTGGACCGTCCAGACCTCCATGTGGACCACCCATACCTCCATGTGGACCGTCCAGACCACCATGTGGACCGTCCAGACCTCCATGTGGACCGTCCAGACCTCCATGTGGACCGTCCAGACCTCCATGTGGACCGTCCAGACCACCATGTGCACCGTCCAGACCTCCATGTGCACCGTCCAGACCTCCATGTGGACCGTCCAGACCTCCATGTGGACCGTCCAGACCACCATGTGCACCGTCCAGACCTCCATGTGGACCGTCCAGACCTCCATGTGGACCGTCCAGACCACCATGTGGACCGTCCAGACCACCATGTGCACCGTCCAGACCTCCATGTGGACCGTCCAGACCTCCATGTGGACCGTCCAGACCACCATGTGGACCGTCCAGACCACCATGTGCACCGTCCAGACCTCCATGTGGACCGTCCAGACCTCCATGTGGACCGTCCAGACCACCATGTGCACCGTCCAGACCTCCATGTGGACCGTCCAGACCACCATGTGGACCGTCCAGACCACCATGTGCACCGTCCAGACCTCCATGTGGACCGTCCAGACCACCATGTGGACCGTCCAGACCACCATGTGCACCGTCCAGACCTCCATGTGGACCACCCATACCTCCATGTGGACCGTCCAGACCTCCATGTGGACCGTCCAGACCACCATGTGGACCACCCATACCTCTATGTGGACCGTCCAGACCACCATGTGGACCGTCCAGACCACCATGTGGACCACCCATACCTCCATGTGGACCGTCCAGACCACCATGTGGACCGTCCAGACCACCATGTGGACCACCCATATCTCTATGTGGACCGTACAGACCACCATGTGGACCGTCCAGACCACCATGTGGACCGTCCAGATCTCCATGTGGACCGTCCAGACCACCATGTGGACCGTCCAGACCTCCATGTGGACCGTCCAGACCACCATGTGGACCGTCCAGACCACCATGTGGACCGTCCAGACCTCCATGTGGACCACCCAGACCACCATGTGGACCGTCCAGACCACCATGTGGACCACCCAGACCACCATGTGGACCCTCCAGACCACCATGTGGACCGTCCAGACCACCATGTGGACCGTCCAGACCTCCATGTGGACCGTCCAGACCTCCATGTGGACCGTCCAGACCACCATGTGGACCGTCCAGACCACCATGTGGACCGCACAGACCACCATGTGGACCGCACAGACCACCATGTGGACCGTCCAGACCACCATGTGGACCGTACAGACCACCATGTGGACCGTACAGACCTCCATGTGGACCGTACAGACCACCATGTGGACCGTCCAGACCTCCATGTGGACCGTCCAGACCACCATGTGGACCGTACAGACCTCCATGTGGACCGTCCAGACCACCATGTGGACCACCCAGACCTCCATGTGGACCGTCCAGACCACCATGTGGACCGTCCAGACCACCATGTGGACCGTCCAGACCACCATGTGGACCACCCATACCTCTATGTGGACCGTACAGACCACCATGTGGACCGTACAGACCACCATGTGGACCACCCATACCTCTATGTGGACCGTACAGACCACCATGTGGACCGGACAGACCACCATGTGGACCGTCCAGACCACCATTTGGACCGGACAGACCACCATGTGGACCGGACAGACCACCATGTGGACCGGACAGACCACCATGTGGACCGTCCAGACCACCATGTGGACCGTACAGACCACCATGTGGACCGTACAGACCACCATGTGGACCGGACAGACCACCATGTGGACCGTCCAGACCACCATTTGGACCGGACAGACCACCATGTGGACCGGACAGACCACCATGTGGACCGGACAGACCACCATGTGGACCGTCCAGACCACCATGTGGACCGTACAGACCACCATGTGGACCGTACAGACCACCATGTGGACCGGACAGACCACCATGTGGACCGTCCAGACCACCATTTGGACCGGACAGACCACCATGTGGACCGGACAGACCACCATGTGGACCGTACAGACCACCATGTGGACCGTACAGACCACCATGTGGACCGTACAGACCACCATGTGGACCGTACAGACCACCATGTGGACCGTCCAGACTGCAGGGAGATGATAGTAATAACAGTGAACCTCCTCCTTCAGGAGTTTCCTTAACCTGAAAACTGAAGCTCAGACCAGACCATGGCTGATCTGAACACCTGGAAGCAGATGTTTCATGAAGCTCCTGCATGCAGCAGTGTCCTTCTGGTCAGGTCAGCTGATTCAGCAACATGTAGAACTCGGTCAGCAGGTCTTCTCAGGGTTAGACGGCATGCTGATCATTGCAGATGGAAAGACCTTGTTGGACAGATCTCCACCTGTCATGTGATCCACAAGGCGTGGTCAGTTTTACCTGGAGGAAACGTTTCACATCAACCCGCTTCTCTGCAAATAAGCATCTCAGATCTTATGAGACAAAACCAAACCGAAAAGGCCTCCTGAGATGTTTCCACTCTGACGTCAAACTGCAGGATCAGAGGAGGAAGACGAAGGTCCTTTGTCGTCAGGACAAGAGTTAACTTCTCCTAAAGTCGCAGATAAGCTGCCGGCGCCGACGGGTTCCTTTAGAAACCACGAGAGAAAACCGTTCAGAATCCTGAGCTGAGAGGAGAAACATCTGGAGCGTAGTCTGACATATGTTGTCACCACATTAAAGTTACCAGTTGTGTGAATGGGTTTCCATGGCAACCAGCAGACGGAAAACAGCAAATAAAAACTGACCAGTCTACAGCGAGATTCCCACTGCTTCCTTCCACCAATCAGAAGGAGGGGGTCAAAGGTCAGGACTTCCTGCCTTTGCTCTTCAAGCTTCGGACCCAGTGGTCCCACGACCTCGCTGGGACCTGCTGCAGCGCTTCGGAGAGCCACGCTTTGTCTTTTTATGCAGGAACTTTATTCCCATTAGACTTTGTGGGCGGCGCCATCGGCCAGTCAGAGAGGAGGAACCGTAAACACGTTCAGCCTGAAGCCCAGTTTTATCACATGCCAGCTGGACCGGTCCTTCCGGTCTCGCATACGGTTCACATGGCCATAAACACGGTGGTGGTCTGTCTCTCGCAGTGTTGTACTCACCCCATGATCGCGGACAGAAGCCCTGTGCTCAGACGTTCATCCACAGAAGGACTTTCCTCCTCCAACAGCTTCTGCTCCAGCTGTGTTTGGACTTCAGGTTCAGATGTCAGAGGAGCAGAGACCAGGAACGTTACCAGCCTCGGGTGTCACACCACTATCCCCGACAGCAACCCTTCTTTCCTCCTCCCCCCCAGCTGGGAGGCAGAGCAGGCCTTCAGGGAGGCTGTCCGCTCTCAGATCCCCTCCTCCCTCCGTCTCTGCAGAGATTGATGATGGTGGTGTTTCAGAAGACTTTCAGCTTCTGTGCCGGTTGTTTGCCTGTCTCGCTGCTTACATCGATCAATCAATCAATCAATCAATCAATGATCGATCAATCAATCAATCAAGGATGGATGGATGAGACCAGTCCCTGGACCAGTCCCCGGACCAGTTTCTGGACCAGTTTCTGGACCAGTTCCTGGATGCATTCAGCATCTTCTAGATGTTGTTTACAGTCCTGTCAGTCCTCCTGTCTACGCAGTGCTGCTTCGGTTTGGAGATTTAGATGCCAGAATGATTCGGTGTTCAGAAGCTTGATGAATGAGGTGACTCCTCCCTGCCAAGTGTCCATGACTCAGGACATGGAGCCTTATGCTGGGTGGGAGATCATGGTGCGTTCAGGTTCCATGCTGGAGCGTCCGTCGGCAGGACGCTGAAACCCTCTGAAAGGATGAAAACGCCTCTTTATGATTCTGATGGAGTGATGAGGCACTTTCCACAGCTTCATCGGCAGGTGGGCGAACACAAGATGGTCAGAGTTAGTAGTTAATAACCGAGTTTAACCAGAGGTCAGTGTTCGTAGTTATACCCGAATTTAACCAGAGGCCAGAGTTAGTAGTTAATAACCGAGTTTAACCAGAGGTCAGAGTTAGTAGTTAATAACCGAGTTTAACCAGAGGTCAGAGTTAGTAGTTATACCCGAGTTTAACCAGAAGTCAGAGTTAGTAGTTAATAACCGAGTTTAACCAGAGGTCAGTGTTCGTAGTTATACCCGAGTTTAACCAGAGGTCAGTGTTAGTAGTTAATAACTGAGTTTAACCAGAGTTCAGAGTTAGTAGTTTTACCCGAGTTTAACCAGAGGTCAGTGTTAGTAGTTAATAACTGAGTTTAACCAGAGTTCAGAGTTAGTAGTTTTACCCGAGTTTAACCAGAAGTCAGAGTTAGTAGTTAATAACCGAGTTTAACCAGAGGTCAGTGTTCGTAGTTATACCCGAATTTAACCAGAGGCCAGAGTTAGTAGTTAATAACCGAGTTTAACCAGAGGTCAGTGTTAGTAGTTATACCCGAGTTTAACCAGAGGCCAGAGTTAGTAGTTAATAACCGAGTTTAACCAGAGGTCAGTGTTTGTAGTTATACCCGAGTTTAACCAGAGGTCAGAGTTAGTAGTTGTACCGGAGTTTAACCAGAGTTCAGAGTTAGAAGTCAGACCCGAGTTAAACCAGAGGTCAGAGTTAGTAGTTATACCCGAGTTTAACCAGAAGTCAAAGTTAGTAGTTAATAACCGAGTTTAACCAGAGGTCAGAGTTAGTAGTTAATAACTGAGTTTAACCAGAGGTCAGTGTCAGTAGTTATACCCGAGTTTAACCAGAGGTCAGTGTTAGTAGTTATACCCGAGCTTAACCAGAGGTCAGAGTTAGAAGTTAATACCCGAGCTTAACCAGAGGTCAGAGTTAGAAGTTAATACCAGAGTTTAACCAGAGGTCAGTGTTAGAAGTTAATAACCGAGTTTAACCAGAGGTCAGTGTTAGTAGTTAATACCCGAGCTTAACCAGAGGTCAGAGTTAAAAGTTAATACCAGAGTTTAACCAGAGGTCAGTGTTAGAAGTTAATAACCGAGTTTAACCAGAGGTCAGTGTTAGTAGTTAATACCCGAGCTTAACCAGAGGTCAGAGTTAAAAGTTAATACCAGAGTTTAACCAGAGGTCAGTGTTAGAAGTTAATAACCGAGTTTAACCAGAGGTCAGAGTTAGAAGTTAATACCCGAGTTTAACCAGAGGTCAGTGTTCGTAGTTATACCAGAGTTTAACCAGAGGTCAGTGTTAGTAGTTATACCCGAGTTTAACCACAGATCAGAGTTAGAAGTTAATAACCGAGTTTAACCAGAGGTCAGTGTTAGTAGTTATACCCGAGTTTAAGGAGAGGCCAGAGTTAGTAGTTAATAACCGAGTTTAACCAGAGGTTAGTGTTCGTAGTTATACCCGAGTTTAACCAGAGGTCAGAGTTAGTAGTTAATAACAGAGTTTAACCAGAGGTCAGTGTTAGTAGTTATACCCGTGTTTAACCAGAGGTCAGAGTTAGTAGTTATACCCGAGTTTAACCAGAGGTCAGAGTTAGTAGTTAATGACCGAGTTTAACCAGAGGTCAGTGTTAGTAGTTATACCCGAGTTTAACCAGAGGTCAGAGTTAGTAGTTATACCCGAGTTTAACCAGAGGTCAGTGTTAGTGATTATACCCGAGTTTAACCAGAGGTCAGAGTTAGTAGTTAATAACCGAGTTTAACCAGAGGTCAGAGTTAGTAGTTATACCCGAGTTTAACCAGAGGTCAGAGTTAGAAGTTAATAACCGAGTTTAACCAGAGGTCAGAGTTAGTAGTTAATAACCGAGTTTAACCAAAGGTCAGAGTTAGTAGTTAATAACCGAGTTTGACCAGAGGTCAGTGTTAGTAGTTATACCCAAGTTTAACCAGAGGTCAGACTTAGTAGTTATACCCGCGCTTAACCAGAGGTCAGAGTTAGAAGTTAATACCCGAGTTTAACCAGAGGTCAGAGTTAGTAGTTAATAACTGAGTTTAACCAGAGGTCAGTGTTAGTAGTTATACCCAATTTTAACCAGTGGTCAGTGTTAGTAGTTATACCCGAGTTTAACCAGAGGTCAGAGTTAGTAGTTATACCCGAGTTTAACCAGAGGTCAGAGTTAGTAGTTAGACCCGAGTTTAACCAGAGGTCAGAGTTAGTAGTTATACCCGAGTTTAACCAGAGGTCAGAGTTAGTAGTTAATAACCGAGTTTAACCAGAGGTCAGTGTTAGTAGTTATACCCGTGTTTAACCAGAGGTCAGAGTTAGTAGTTATACCCGAGTTTAAACAGAGGTCAGAGTTAGTAGTTAATGACCGAGTTTAACCAGAGGTCAGTGTTAGTAGTTATACCCGAGTTTAACCAGAGGTCAGAGTTAGTAGTTATACCCGAGTTTAACCAGAGGTCAGTGTTAGAAGTTAATAACCGAGTTTAACCAGAGGTCAGAGTTAGTAGTTAATAACCGAGTTTAACCAAAGGTCAGAGTTAGTAGTTAATAACCGAGTTTAACCAGACGTCAGTGTTAGTAGTTATACCCAAGTTTAACCAGAGGTCAGAGTTAGTAGTTATACCCGAGTTTAACCAGAGGTCAGACTTAATAGTTATACCCGAGCTTAACCAGAGGTCAGAGTTAGAAGTTAATACCCGAGTTTAACCAGAGGTCAGAGTTAGTAATTAATAACTGAGTTTAACCAGAGGTCAGTGTTAGTAGTTAATAACCAAGTTTAACCAGAGGCCAGAGTTAGTAGTTATACCCGAGTTTAACCAGAGGTCAGAGTTAGTAGTTAATGACCGAGTTTAACCAGAGGTCAGTGTTAGTAGTTATACCCGAGTTTAACCAGAGGTCAGAGTTAGTAGTTATACCCGAGTTTAACCAGAGGTCAGTGTTAGTGATTATACCCGAGTTTAACCAGAGGTCAGAGTTAGTAGTTAATAACCAAGTTTAACCAGAGGTCAGAGTTAGTAGTTATACCCGAGTTTAACCAGAGGTCAGAGTTAGAAGTTAATAACTGAGTTTAACCAGAGGTCAGAGTTAGTAGTTAATAACCGAGTTTAACCAAAGGTCAGAGTTAGTAGTTAATAACCGAGTTTAACCAGAGGTCAGTGTTAGTAGTTATACCCAAGTTTAACCAGAGGTCAGAGTTAGTAGTTATACCCGAGTTTAACCAGAGGTCAGACTTAGTAGTTATACCCGAGCTTAACCAGAGGTCAGAGTTAGAAGTTAATACCCGAGTTTAACCAGAGGTCAGAGTTAGTGGTTAATAACTGAGTTTAACCAGAGGTCAGTGTTAGTAGTTATACCCAATTTTAACCAGTGGTCAGTGTTAGTAGTTATACCCGAGTTTAACCAGAGGTCAGAGTTAGAAGTTAATAACCGAGTTTAACCAGAGGTCAGTGTTAGTAGTTATACCCGAGTTTAACCAGAGGTCAGAGTTAGTAGTTATACCCGAGTTTAACCAGAGGTCAGAGTTAGTAGTTAGACCCGAGTTTAACCATAGGTCAGAGTTAGTAGTTAGACCCGAGTTTAACCAGAGGTCAGAGTTAGTAGTTATACCAGAGTTTAACCAGAGGTCAGTGTTAGTAGTTAATAACCGAGTTTAACCAGAGGCCAGAGTTAGTAGTTATACCCGAGTTTAACCAGAGGTCAGAGTTAGTAGTTATACCCGAGTTTAACCAGAGGTCAGAGTTAGTAGTTAGACCCGAGTTTAACCATAGGTCAGAGTTAGTAGTTAGACCCGAGCTTAACCAGAGGTCAGAGTTAGTAGTTAGACCCGGGTTTAACCAGAGTTCAGAGTTAGTAATTATACCAGAGTTTAACCAGAGGTCAGTGTTAGTAGTTAATAACCGAGTTTAACCAGAGGCCAGAGTTAGTAGTTATACCCGAGTTTAACCAGAGGTCAGAGTTAGTAGTTAATAACCGAGTTTAACCAGAGGCCAGAGTTAGTAGTTATACCCGAGTTTAACCAGAGGTCAGTGTTAGTAGTTATACCAGAGTTTAACCAGAGGTCAGACTTAGTAGTTATACCCGAGCTTAACGAGAGGTCAGAGTTAGAAGTTAATACCCGAGTTTAACCAGAGGTCAGTGTTAGTAGTTATACCCGAGTTTAACCAGAGGTCAGAGTTAGTAGTTATACCCGAGTTTAACCAGAGGTCAGTGTTAGTAGTTAATGACTGAGTTTAACCAGAGGTCAGTGTTAGTAGTTATACCCGAGTTTAACCAGAGGTCAGAGTTAGTAGTTATACCAGAGTTTAACCAGAGGTCAGTGTTAGTAGTTAATAACCGAGTTTAACCAGAGGCCAGAGTTAGTAGTTATACCCGAGTTTAACCAGAGGTCAGAGTTAGTAGTTAATGACCGAGTTTAACCAGAGGTCAGTGTTAGTAGTTATACCCGAGTTTAACCAGAGGTCAGAGTTAGTAGTTAATAACCGAGTTTAACCAGAGGTCAGAGTTAGTAGTTATACCCGAGTTTAACCAGAGGTCAGAGTTAGAAGTTAATAACCGAGTTTAACCAGAGGTCAGAGTTAGTAGTTAATAACCGAGTTTAACCAAAGGTCAGAGTTAGTAGTTAATAACCGAGTTTAACCAGTGGTCAGTGTTAGTAGTTATACCCAAGTTTAACCAGAGGTCAGAGTTAGTAGTTATACCCGAGTTTAACCAGAGGTCAGACTTAGTAGTTATACCCGAGCTTAAGCAGAGGTCAGAGTTAGAAGTTAATACCCGAATTTAACCAGAGGTCAGAGTTAGTAGTTAATAACTGAGTTTAACCAGAGGTCAGTGTTAGTAGTTATACCCAATTTTAACCAGTGGTCAGTGTTAGTAGTTATACCCGAGTTTAACCAGAGGTCAGAGTTAGAAGTTAATAACCGAGTTTAACCTTAGGTCAGAGTTAGTAGTTAATGACTGAGTTTACCCAGAGGTCAGTGTTAGTAGTTATACCCAATTTTAACCAGAGGTCAGTGTTAGTAGTTATACCCGAGTTTAACCAGAGGCCAGAGTTAGTAATTATACCCGAGTTTAACCAGGGGTCAGTGTTAGTGGTTATACCCGAGTTTAACCAGAGGCCAGAGTTAGTGGTTAATAACCAGGTTCAACCAGAGGTCAGTGTTCGTAGTTATACCCGAGTTTAACCAGAGGTCATTGTTAGTAGTTATACCCGAGTTTAACCAGAGGTCAGTGTTAGTAGTTATACCCGAGTTTAACCAGAGGTCAGAGTTAGTAGTTAATAACTGAGTTTAACCAGAGGTCAGTGTTAGTAGTTAGACCCGAGTTTAACCAGAGGTCAGAGTTAGTAGTTATACCCGAGTTTAACCAGAGGTCAGTGTTAGTAGTTAATAACCGAGTTTAACCAGAGGTCAGAGTTAGTAGTTATACCCGAGTTTAACCAGAGGTCAGTGTTAGTAGTTAATAACCGAGTTTAACCAGAGGTCAGTGTTAGTAGTTAATAACCGAGTTTAACCAGAGGTCAGTGTTAGTAGTTATACCCGAGTTTAACCAGAGGTCAGAGTTAGTGGTTATACCCTTGTTTAACCAGAGGTCAGAGTTAGTAGTTAATAACCAGGTTTAACCAGAGGTCAGTGTTAGTAGTTTTACCCGAGTTTAACCAGAAGTCAGAGTTAGTAGTTAATAACCAAGTTTAACCAGAGGTTAGTGTTAGTAGTTATACCCGAGTTTAACCAGAGGTCAGACTTAGTAGTTATACCCGAGTTTAACCAGAGGTCAGAGTTAGAAGTTAATACCCGAGTTTAACCAGAGGTCAGAGTTAGTAGTTAATAACTGAGTTTAACCAGAGGTCAGTGTTAGTAGTTATACCCAAGTTTAACCAGAGGTCAGTGTTAGTAGTTATACCCGAGTTTAACCAGAGGCCAGAGTTAGTAGTTAATAACCGAGTTTAACCAGAGGTCAGTGTTCGTAGTTATACCCGAGTTTAACCAGAGGTCAGAGTTAGTAGTTATACCCGAGTTTAACCAGAGGTCAGTGTTAGTAGTTATACCCGAGTTTAACCAGAGGTCAGAGTTGGTAGTTATACCCATGTTTAACCAGAGGTCAGAGTTAGTAGTTAATAACTGAGTTTAACCAGAGGTCAGTGTTAGTAGTTATACCCGAGTTTAACCAGAGGTCAGAGTTAGTAGTTAGACCCGGGTTTAACCAGAGGTCAGACTTAGTAGTTATACCAGAGTTTAACCAGAGGTCAGTGTTAGTAGTTAATAACCGAGTTTAACCAGAGGTCAGAGTTAGTAGTTATACCCGAGTTTAACCAGAGGTCAGAGTTAGTAGTTATACCCAAGTTTAACCAGAGGTCAGAGTTAGTAGTTAATAACCGAGTTTAACCAGAGGCCAGAGTTAGTAGTTATACCCGAGTTTAACCAGAGGTCAGTGTTAGTAGTTATACCCGAGGTTAACCAGAGGTCAGAGTTAGTAGTTAGACCCGAGTTAAACCAGAGGTCAGAGTTAGTAATTATACCCGAGTTTAACCAGGGGTCAGTGTTAGTAGTTATACCCGAGTTTAACCAGAGGCCAGAGTTAGTGGTTAATAACCAGGTTCAACCAGAGGTCAGTGTTCGTAGTTATACCCGAGTTTAACCAGAGGTCAGTGTTAGTAGTTATACCCGAGTTTAACCAGAGGTCAGAGTTAGTAGTTAATAACCGAGTTTAACCTTAGGTCAGAGTTAGTAGTTAATGACTGAGTTTACCCAGAGGTCAGTGTTAGTAGTTATACCCAATTTTAACCAGAGGTCAGTGTTAGTAGTTATACCCGAGTTTAACCAGAGGCCAGAGTTAGTAATTATACCCGAGTTTAACCAGGGGTCAGTGTTAGTGGTTATACCCGAGTTTAACCAGAGGCCAGAGTTAGTGGTTAATAACCAGGTTCAACCAGAGGTCAGTGTTCGTAGTTATACCCGAGTTTAACCAGAGGTCAGTGTTAGTAGTTATACCCGAGTTTAACCAGAGGTCAGAGTTAGTAGTTATACCCGAGTTTAACCAGAGGTCAGAGTTAGTAGTTAATAACTGAGTTTAACCAGAGGTCAGTGTTAGTAGTTAGACCCGAGTTTAACCAGAGGTCAGAGTTAGTAGTTATACCCGAGTTTAACCAGAGGTCAGTGTTAGTAGTTAATAACCGAGTTTAACCAGAGGTCAGAGTTAGTAGTTATACCCGAGTTTAACCAGAGGTCAGTGTTAGTAGTTATACCCGAGTTTAACCAGAGGTCAGAGTTGGTAGTTATACCCATGTTTAACCAGAGGTCAGAGTTAGTAGTTAATAACTGAGTTTAACCAGAGGTCAGTGTTAGTAGTTATACCCGAGTTTAACCAGAGGTCAGAGTTAGTAGTTAGACCCGGGTTTAACCAGAGGTCAGACTTAGTAGTTATACCAGAGTTTAACCAGAGGTCAGTGTTAGTAGTTAATAACCGAGTTTAACCAGAGGTATGAGTTAGTAGTTATACCCGAGTTTAACCAGAGGTCAGAGTTAGTAGTTATACCCAAGTTTAACCAGAGGTCAGAGTTAGTAGTTAATAACCGAGTTTAACCAGAGGCCAGAGTTAGTAGTTATACCCGAGTTTAACCAAAGGTCAGTGTTAGTAGTTATACCCGAGGTTAACCAGAGGTCAGAGTTAGTAGTTAGACCCGAGTTAAACCAGAGGTCAGAGTTAGTAGTTATACCCGAGTTTAACCAGAGGTCAGAGTTAGTAGTTATACCCGAGTTTAACCAGAGGTCAGAGTTAGTAGTTAGACCCGAGTTTAACCAGAGGTCAGAGTTAGTAGTTAGACCCGGGTTTAACCAGAGGTCAGACTTAGTAGTTATACCAGAGTTTAACCAGAGGTCAGTGTTAGTAGTTATACCCAAGTTTAACCAGAGGTCAGTGTTAGTAGTTATACCCGAGTTTAACCAGAGGCCAGAGTTAGTAGTTAATAACCGAGTTTAACCAGAGGTCAGTGTTCGTAGTTATACCCGAGTTTAACCAGAGGTCAGAGTTAGTAGTTATACCCGAGTTTAACCAGAGGTCAGTGTTAGTAGTTATACCCGAGTTTAACCAGAGGTCAGAGTTGGTAGTTATACCCATGTTTAACCAGAGGTCAGAGTTAGTAGTTAATAACTGAGTTTAACCAGAGGTCAGTGTTAGTAGTTATACCCGAGTTTAACCAGAGGTCAGAGTTAGTAGTTAGACCCGGGTTTAACCAGAGGTCAGACTTAGTAGTTATACCAGAGTTTAACCAGAGGTCAGTGTTAGTAGTTAATAACCGAGTTTAACCAGAGGTATGAGTTAGTAGTTATACCCGAGTTTAACCAGAGGTCAGAGTTAGTAGTTATACCCAAGTTTAACCAGAGGTCAGAGTTAGTAGTTAATAACCGAGTTTAACCAGAGGCCAGAGTTAGTAGTTATACCCGAGTTTAACCAAAGGTCAGTGTTAGTAGTTATACCCGAGGTTAACCAGAGGTCAGAGTTAGTAGTTAGACCCGAGTTAAACCAGAGGTCAGAGTTAGTAGTTATACCCGAGTTTAACCAGAGGTCAGTGTTAGTAGTTATACCCGAGCTTAACCAGAGGTCAGAGTTAGAAGTTAATAACCGAGTTTAACCAGGGGTCAGAGTTAGTAGTTAATAACTGAGTTTACCCAGAGGTCAGTGTTAGTAGTTATACCCAATTTTAACCAGAGGTCAGTGTTAGTAGTTATACCCGAGTTTAACCAGAGGCCAGAGTTAGTAATTATACCCGAGTTTAACCAGGGGTCAGTGTTAGTAGTTATACCCGAGTTTAACCAGAGGCCAGAGTTAGTGGTTAATAACCAGGTTCAACCAGAGGTCAGTGTTCATAGTTATACCCGAGTTTAACCAGAGGTCAGTGTTAGTAGTTATACCCGAGTTTAACCAGAGGTCAGAGTTAGTAGTTATACCCGAGTTTAACCAGAGGTCAGAGTTAGTAGTTAACAGACTTTAACCAGAGGTCAGTGTTCATATTTATACCCGAGTTTAACCAGAGGTCAGAGTTAGTAGTTATACCCGAGTTTAACCAGAGGTCAGAGTTAGTAGTTATACCCGAGTTTAACCAGAGGTCAGAGTTAGTAGTTAGACCCGGGTTTAACCAGAGGTCAGACTTAGTAGTTATACCAGAGTTTAACCAGAGGTCAGTGTTAGTAGTTAATAACCGAGTTTAACCAAAGGCCAGAGTTAGTAGTTATACCCGAGTTTAACCAGAGGTCAGAGTTAGTAGTTATACCCAAGTTTAACCAGAGGTCAGAGTTAGTAGTTAATAACCGAGTTTAAACAGAGGCCAGAGTTAGTAGTTATACCCGAGTTTAACCAGAGGTCAGTGTTAGTAGTTATACCCGAGTTTAACCAGAGGTCAGAGTTAGTAGTTAGACCCGAGTTAAACCAGAGGTCAGAGTTAGTAGTTATACCCGAGTTTAACCAGAGGTCAGTGTTAGTAGTTATACCCGAGCTTAACCAGAGGTCAGAGTTAGAAGTTAATAACCGAGTTTAACCAGAGGTCAGAGTTAGTAGTTAATAACTGAGTTTACCCAGAGGTCAGTGTTAGTAGTTATACCCAATTTTAACCAGAGGTCAGTGTTAGTAGTTATACCCGAGTTTAACCAGAGGCCAGAGTTAGTAATTATACCCGAGTTTAACCAGGGGTCAGTGTTAGTAGTTATACCCGAGTTTAACCAGAGGCCAGAGTTAGTGGTTAATAACCAGGTTCAACCAGAGGTCAGTGTTCGTAGTTATACCCGAGTTTAACCAGAGGTCAGTGTTAGTAGTTAATAACCGAGTTTAACCAGAGGTCAGTGTTAGTAGTTAATAACCGAATTTAACCAGAGGTCAGTGTTAGTAGTTATACCCGAGTTTAACCAGAGGTCAGAGTTAGTGGTTATACCCTTGTTTAACCAGAGGTCAGAGTTAGTAGTTAATAACCAGGTTTAACCAGAGGTCAGTGTTAGTAGTTTTACCCGAGTTTAACCAGAAGTCAGAGTTAGTAGTTAATAACCAAGTTTAACCAGAGGTTAGTGTTAGTAGTTATACCCGAGTTTAACCAGAGGTCAGACTTAGTAGTTATACCCGAGCTTAACCAGAGGTCAGAGTTAGAAGTTAATACCCGAGTTTAACCAGAGGTCAGAGTTAGTAATTAATAACTGAGTTTAACCAGAGGTCAGTGTTAGTAGTTATACCCAAGTTTAACCAGAGGTCAGTGTTAGTAGTTATACCCGAGTTTAACCAGAGGCCAGAGTTAGTAGTTAATAACCGAGTTTAACCAGAGGTCAGTGTTAGTAGTTATACCCGAGTTTAACCAGAGGTCAGTGTTAGTAGTTATACCCGAGTTTAACCAGAGGTCAGAGTTAGTGGTTATACCCTTGTTTAACCAGAGGTCAGAGTTAGTAGTTAATAACCAGGTTTAACCAGAAGTCAGTGTTAGTAGTTTTACCCGAGTTTAACCAGAAGTCAGAGTTAGTAGTTAATAACCAAGTTTAACCAGAGGTTAGTGTTAGTAGTTATACCCGAGTTTAACCAGAGGTCAGACTTAGTAGTTATACCCGAGCTTAACCAGAGGTCAGAGTTAGAAGTTAATACCTGAGTTTAACCAGAGGTCAGAGTTAGTAGTTAATAACTGAGTTTAACCAGAGGTCAGTGTTAGTAGTTATACCCAATTTTAACCAGAGGTCAGTGTTAGTAGTTATACCCGAGTTTAACCAGAGGCCAGAGTTAGTAGTTAATGACCGAGTTTAACCAGAGGTCAGTGTTCGTAGTTATACCCGAGTTTAACCAGAGGTCAGAGTTAGTAGTTATACCCGAGTTTAACCAGAGGTCAGTGTTAGTAGTTATACCCGAGTTTAACCAGAGGTCAGAGTTGGTAGTTATACCCGTGTTTAACCAGAGGTCAGAGTTAGTAGTTAATAACTGAGTTTAACCAGAGGTCAGTGTTAGTAGTTATACCCGAGTTAAACCAGAGGTCAGAGTTAGTAGTTAATAACCGAGTTTAACCAGAGGTCAGAGTTAGTAGTTAATAACCGAGTTTAACCAGAGGTCAGTGTTAGTAGTTATACCCGAGTTTAACCAGAGGTCAGAGTTAGTGGTTATACCCTTTTTTAACCAGAGGTCAGAGTTAGTAGTTAATAACTGAGTTTAACCAGAGGTCAGTGTTAGTAGTTATACCCGAGTTAAACCAGAGGTCAGAGTTAGTAGTTAATAACCGAGTTTAACCAGAGGTCAGAGTTAGTAGTTAATAACCGAGTTTAACCAGAGGTCAGTGTTAGTAGTTATACCCGAGTTTAACCAGAGGTCAGAGTTAGTGGTTATACCCTTTTTTAACCAGAGGTCAGAGTTAGTATTTAATAACCAGGTTTAACCAGAGGTCAGTGTTAGTAGTTTTACCCGAGTTTAACCAGAAGTCAGAGTTAGTAGTTAATAACCAAGTTTAACCAGAGGTTAGTGTTAGTAGTTATACCCGAGTTTAACCAGAGGTCAGACTTAGTAGTTATACCCGAGCTTAACCAGAGGTCAGAGTTAGAAGTTAATACCCGAGTTTAACCAGAGGTCAGAGTTAGTAGTTAATAACTGAGTTTAACTAGAGGTCAGTGTTAGTAGTTATACCCAAGTTTAACCAGAGGTCAGTGTTAGTAGTTATACCCGAGTTTAACCAGAGGCCAGAGTTAGTAGTTAATAACCGAGTTTAACCAGACGTCAGTGTTAGTAGTTATACCCGAGTTTAACCAGAGGTCAGAGTTAGTAGTTATACCCGAGTTTAACCAGAGGTCAGAGTTAGTAGTTATACCCAAGTTTAACCAGAGGTCAGTGTTAGTAGTTATACCCAAGTTTAACCAGAGGCCAGAGTTAGTAGTTAATAACCGAGTTTAACCAGACGTCAGCGTTAGTAGTTATACCCGAGTTTAACCAGAGGTCAGAGTTAGTATTTATACCCGAGTTTAACCAGAGGTCAGAGTTCGTAGTTATACCCAAGTTTAACCAGAGGTCAGTGTTAGTAGTTATACCCGAGTTTAACCAGAGGTCAGTGTTAGTAGTTATACCCGAGTTTAACCAGAGGTCAGAGTTAGTAGTTAATGACCGAGTTTAACCAGAGGTCAGTGTTAGGAGTTATACCCGAGTTTAACCAGAGGTCAGAGTTAGTAGTTATACCCGAGTTTAACCAGAGGTCAGAGTTAGTAGTTATACCCGAGTTTAACCAGAGGTCAGAGTTAGTAGTTAGACCCGAGTTTAACCAGAGGTCAGAGTTAGTAGTTAGACCCGGGTTTAACCAGAGGTCAGACTTAGTAGTTATACCAGAGTTTAACCAGAGGTCAGTGTTAGTAGTTAATAACCGAGTTTAACCAGAGGCCAGAGTTAGTAGTTATACCCGAGTTTAACCAGAGGTCAGAGTTAGTAGTTATACCCAAGTTTAACCAGAGGTCAGAGTTAGTAGTTAATAACCGAGTTTAACCAGAGGCCAGAGTTAGTAGTTATACCCGAGTTTAACCAGAGGTCAGTGTTAGTAGTTATACCCGAGTTTAACCAGAGGTCAGAGTTAGTAGTTAGACCCGAGTTAAACCAGAGGTCAGAGTTAGTAGTTATACCCGAGTTTAACCAGAGGTCAGTGTTAGTAGTTATACCCGAGCTTAACCAGAGGTCAGAGTTAGAAGTTAATAACCGAGTTTAACCAGAGGTCAGAGTTAGTAGTTAATAACTGAGTTTACCCAGAGGTCAGTGTTAGTAGTTATACCCAATTTTAACCAGAGGTCAGTGTTAGTAGTTATACCCGAGTTTAACCAGAGGCCAGTGTTAGTAATTATACCCGAGTTTAACCAGGGGTCAGTGTTAGTGGTTATACCCGAGTTTAACCAGAGGCCAGAGTTAGTGGTTAATAACCAGGTTCAACCAGAGGTCAGTGTTCGTAGTTATACCCGAGTTTAACCAGAGGTCAGTGTTAGTAGTTTTACCCGAGTTTAACCAGAAGTCAGAGTTAGTAGTTAATAACCAAGTTTAACCAGAGGTTAGTGTTAGTAGTTATACCCGAGTTTAACCAGAGGTCAGACTTAGTAGTTATACCCGAGCTTAACCAGAGGTCAGAGTTAGAAGTTAATACCCGAGTTTAACCAGAGGTCAGAGTTAGTAGTTAATAACTGAGTTTAACCAGAGGTCAGTGTTAGTAGTTATACCCAAGTTTAACCAGAGGTCAGTGTTAGTAGTTATACCCGAGTTTAACCAGAGGCCAGAGTTAGTAGTTAATAACCGAGTTTAACCAGAGGTCAGTGTTCGTAGTTATACCCGAGTTTAACCAGAGGTCAGAGTTAGTAGTTATACCCGAGTTTAACCAGAGGTCAGTGTTAGTAGTTATACCCGAGTTTAACCAGAGGTCAGAGTTGGTAGTTATACCCGTGTTTAACCAGAGGTCAGAGTTAGTAGTTAATAACTGAGTTTAACCAGAGGTCAGTGTTAGTAGTTAATAACCGAGTTTAACCAGAGGCCAGAGTTAGTAGTTATACCCGAGTTTAACCAGAGGTCAGAGTTAGTAGTTATACCCAAGTTTAACCAGAGGTCAGAGTTAGTAGTTAATAACCGAGTTTAACCAGAGGCCAGAGTTAGTAGTTATACCCGAGTTTAACCAGAGGTCAGTGTTAGTAGTTATACCCGAGGTTAACCAGAGGTCAGAGTTAGTAGTTAGACCCGAGTTAAACCAGAGGTCAGAGTTAGTAGTTATACCCGAGTTTAACCAGAGGTCAGTGTTAGTAGTTATACCCGAGCTTAACCAGAGGTCAGAGTTAGAAGTTAATAACCGAGTTTAACCAGGGGTCAGAGTTAGTAGTTATACCCAATTTTAACCAGAGGTCAGTGTTAGTAGTTATACCCAATTTTAACCAGAGGTCAGTGTTAGTAGTTATACCCGAGTTTAACCAGAGGCCAGAGTTAGTAATTATACCCGAGTTTAACCAGGGGTCAGTGTTAGTAGTTATACCCGAGTTTAACCAGAGGCCAGAGTTAGTGGTTAATAACCAGGTTCAACCAGAGGTCAGTGTTCGTAGTTATACCCGAGTTTAACCAGAGGTCAGTGTTAGTAGTTATAACCGAGTTTAACCAGAGGTCAGAGTTAGTAGTTATACCCGAGTTTAACCAGAGGTCAGAGTTAGTAGTTAACAGAGTTTAACCAGAGGTCAGTGTTCATATTTATACCCGAGTTTAACCAGAGGTCAGAGTTAGTAGTTAGACCCGAGTTTAACCAGAGGTCAGTGTTAGTAGTTAATAACCGAGTTTAACCAGAGGTCAGAGTTAGTAGTTAATAACCGAGTTTAACCAGAGGTCAGTGTTAGTAGTTATACCCGAGTTTAACCAGAGGTCAGAGTTAGTGGTTATACCCTTGTTTAACCAGAGGTCAGAGTTAGTAGTTAATAACCAGGTTTAACCAGAAGTCAGTGTTAGTAGTTTTACCCGAGTTTAACCAGAAGTCAGAGTTAGTAGTTAATAACCAAGTTTAACCAGAGGTTAGTGTTAGTAGTTATACCCGAGTTTAACCAGAGGTCAGACTTAGTAGTTATACCCGAGCTTAACCAGAGGTCAGAGTTAGAAGTTAATACCTGAGTTTAGCTAGAGGTCAGAGTTAGTAGTTAATAACTGAGTTTTACCAGAGGTCAGTGTTAGTAGTTATACCCAATTTTAACCAGAGGTCAGTGTTAGTAGTTATACCCGAGTTTAACCAGAGGCCAGAGTTAGTAGTTAATAACCGAGTTTAACCAGAGGTCAGTGTTCGTAGTTATACCCGAGTTTAACCAGAGGTCAGAGTTAGTAGTTATACCCGAGTTTAACCAGAGGTCAGTGTTAGTAGTTATACCCGAGTTTAACCAGAGGTCAGAGTTGGTAATTATACCCGTGTTTAACCAGAGGTCAGAGTTAGTAGTTAATAACTGAGTTTAACCAGAGGTCAGTGTTAGTAGTTATACCCGAGTTAAACCAGAGGTCAGAGTTAGTAGTTAATAACCGAGTTTAACCAGAGGTCAGAGTTAGTAGTTAATAACCGAGTTTAACCAGAGGTCAGTGTTAGTAGTTATACCCGAGTTTAACCAGAGGTCAGAGTTAGTGGTTATACCCTTGTTTAACCAGAGGTCAGAGTTAGTAGTTAATAACCAAGTTTAACCAGAGGTCAGTGTTAGTAGTTTTACCCGAGTTTAACCAGAAGTCAGAGTTAGTAGTTAATAACCAAGTTTAACCAGAGGTTAGTGTTAGTAGTTATACCCGAGTTTAACCAGAGGTCAGACTTAGTAGTTATACCCGAGCTTAACCAGAGGTCAGAGTTAGAAGTTAATACCCGAGTTTAACCAGAGGTCAGAGTTAGTAGTTAATAACTGAGTTTAACCAGAGGTCAGTGTTAGTAGTTATACCCAAGTTTAACCAGAGGTCAGTGTTAGTAGTTATACCCGAGTTTAACCAGAGGCCAGAGTTAGTAGTTAATAACCGAGTTTAACCAGACGTCAGTGTTAGTAGTTATACCCGAGTTTAACCAGAGGTCAGAGTTAGTAGTTATACCCGAGTTTAACCAGAGGTCAGAGTTAGTAGTTATACCCAAGTTTAACCAGAGGTCAGTGTTAGTAGTTATACCCGAGTTTAACCAGAGGTCAGTGTTAGTAGTTAGACCCGAGTTTAACCAGAGGTCAGAGTTAGTAGTTAATGACCGAGTTTAACCAGAGGTCAGTGTTAGTAGTTATACCCGAGTTTAACCAGAGGTCAGAGTTAGTAGTTATACCCGAGTTTAACCAGAGGTCAGAGTTAGTAGTTATACCCGAGTTTAACCAGAGGTCAGAGTTAGTAGTTAGACCCGAGTTTAACCAGAGGTCAGAGTTAGTAGTTAGACCCGGGTTTAACCAGAGGTCAGACTTAGTAGTTATACCAGAGTTTAACCAGAGGTCAGTGTTAGTAGTTAATAACCGAGTTTAACCAGAGGCCAGAGTTAGTAGTTATACCCGAGTTTAACCAGAGGTCAGAGTTAGTAGTTATACCCAAGTTTAACCAGAGGTCAGAGTTAGTAGTTAATAACCGAGTTTAACCAGAGGCCAGAGTTAGTAGTTATACCCGAGTTTAACCAGAGGTCAGTGTTAGTAGTTATACCCGAGTTTAACCAGAGGTCAGAGTTAGTAGTTAGACCCGAGTTAAACCAGAGGTCAGAGTTAGTAGTTATACCCGAGTTTAACCAGAGGTCAGTGTTAGTAGTTATACCCGAGCTTAACCAGAGGTCAGAGTTAGAAGTTAATAACCGAGTTTAACCAGAGGTCAGAGTTAGTAGTTAATAACTGAGTTTACCCAGAGGTCAGTGTTAGTAGTTATACCCAATTTTAACCAGAGGTCAGTGTTAGTAGTTATACCCGAGTTTAACCAGAGGCCAGAGTTAGTAATTATACCCGAGTTTAACCAGGGGTCAGTGTTAGTAGTTATACCCGAGTTTAACCAGAGGCCAGAGTTAGTGGTTAATAACCGAGTTTAACCAGAGGTCAGTGTTCATATTTATACCCGAGTTTAACCAGAGGTCAGAGTTAGTAGTTAATAACTGAGTTTAACCAGAGGTCAGTGTTAGTAGTTAGACCCGAGTTTAACCAGAGGTCAGAGTTAGTAGTTATACCCGAGTTTAACCAGAGGTCAGTGTTAGTAGTTAATAACCGAGTTTAACCAGAGGTCAGAGTTAGAAGTTAATACTAGAGTTTAACCAGAGGTCAGAGTTAGTAGTTATACCCGAGTTTAACCAGAGGTCAGTGTTAGTAGTTAATAACCGAGTTTAACCAGAGGTCAGTGTTAGTAGTTAATAACCGAGTTTAACCAGAGGTTAGTGTTAGTAGTTATACCCGAGTTTAACCAGAGGTCAGACTTAGTAGTTATACCCGAGCTTAACCAGAGGTCAGAGTTAGAAGTTAATACCCGAGTTTAACCAGAGGTCAGTGTTAGTAGTTATACCCAAGTTTAACCAGAGGTCAGTGTTAGTAGTTATACCCGAGTTTAACCAGAGGCCAGAGTTAGTAGTTAATAACCGAGTTTAACCAGAGGTCAGTGTTAGTAGTTATACCCGAGTTTAACCAGAGGTCAGTGTTAGTAGTTATACCCGAGTTTAACCAGAGGTCAGAGTTAGTGGTTATACCCTTGTTTAACCAGAGGTCAGAGTTAGTAGTTAATAACCAGGTTTAACCAGAAGTCAGTGTTAGTAGTTTTACCCGAGTTTAACCAGAAGTCAGAGTTAGTAGTTAATAACCAAGTTTAACCAGAGGTTAGTGTTAGTAGTTATACCCGAGTTTAACCAGAGGTCAGACTTAGTAGTTATACCCGAGCTTAACCAGAGGTCAGAGTTAGAAGTTAATACCTGAGTTTAACCAGAGGTCAGAGTTAGTAGTTAATAACTGAGTTTAACCAGAGGTCAGTGTTAGTAGTTATACCCAATTTTAACCAGAGGTCAGTGTTAGTAGTTATACCCGAGTTTAACCAGAGGCCAGAGTTAGTAGTTAATAACCGAGTTTAACCAGAGGTCAGTGTTCGTAGTTATACCCGAGTTTAACCAGAGGTCAGAGTTAGTAGTTATACCCGAGTTTAACCAGAGGTCAGTGTTAGTAGTTATACCCGAGTTTAACCAGAGGTCAGAGTTGGTAGTTATACCCGTGTTTAACCAGAGGTCAGAGTTAGTAGTTAATAACTGAGTTTAACCAGAGGTCAGTGTTAGTAGTTATACCCGAGTTAAACCAGAGGTCAAAGTTAGTAGTTAATAACCGAGTTTAACCAGAGGTCAGAGTTAGTAGTTAATAACCGAGTTTAACCAGAGGTCAGTGTTAGTAGTTATACCCGAGTTTAACCAGAGGTCAGAGTTAGTGGTTATACCCTTGTTTAACCAGAGGTCAGAGTTAGTAGTTAATAACCAGGTTTAACCAGAGGTCAGTGTTAGCAGTTTTACCCGAGTTTAACCAGAAGTCAGAGTTAGTAGTTAATAACCAAGTTTAACCAGAGGTTAGTGTTAGTAGTTATACCCGAGTTTAACCAGAGGTCAGACTTAGTAGTTATACCCGAGCTTAACCAGAGGTCAGAGTTAGAAGTTAATACCCGAGTTTAACCAGAGGTCAGAGTTAGTAGTTAATAACTGAGTTTAACTAGAGGTCAGTGTTAGTAGTTATACCCAAGTTTAACCAGAGGTCAGTGTTAGTAGTTATACCCGAGTTTAACCAGAGGCCAGAGTTAGTAGTTAATAACCGAGTTTAACCAGACGTCAGTGTTAGTAGTTATACCCGAGTTTAACCAGAGGTCAGAGTTAGTAGTTATACCCGAGTTTAACCAGAGGTCAGAGTTAGTAGTTAAACCCAAGTTTAACCAGAGGTCAGTGTTAGTAGTTATACCCGAGTTTAACCAGAGGTCAGTGTTAGTAGTTATACCCGAGTTTAACCAGAGGTCAGAGTTAGTAGTTAATGACCGAGTTTAACCAGAGGTCAGTGTTAGTAGTTATACCCGAGTTTAACCAGAGGTCAGAGTTAGTAGTTATACCCGAGTTTAACCAGAGGTCAGAGTTAGTAGTTAGACCCGAGTTTAACCAGAGGTCAGAGTTAGTAGTTAGACCCGGGTTTAACCAGAGGTCAGACTTAGTAGTTATACCAGAGTTTAACCAGAGGTCAGTGTTAGTAGTTAATAACCGAGTTTAACCAGAGGCCAGAGTTAGTAGTTATACCCGAGTTTAACCAGAGGTCAGAGTTAGTAGTTATACCCAAGTTTAACCAGAGGTCAGAGTTAGTAGTTAATAACCGAGTTTTACCAGAGGCCAGAGTTAGTAGTTATACCCGAGTTTAACCAGAGGTCAGTGTTAGTAGTTATACCCGAGTTTAACCAGAGGTCAGAGTTAGTAGTTAGACCCGAGTTAAACCAGAGGTCAGAGTTAGTAGTTATACCCGAGTTTAACCAGAGGTCAGTGTTAGTAGTTATACCCGAGCTTAACCAGAGGTCAGAGTTAGAAGTTAATAACCGAGTTTAACCAGAGGTCAGAGTTAGTAGTTAATAACTGAGTTTACCCAGAGGTCAGTGTTAGTAGTTATACCCAATTTTAACCAGAGGTCAGTGTTAGTAGTTATACCCGAGTTTAACCAGAGGCCAGAGTTAGTAATTATACCCGAGTTTAACCAGGGGTCAGTGTTAGTAGTTATACCCGAGTTTAACCAGAGGCCAGAGTTAGTGGTTAATAACCAGGTTCAACCAGAGGTCAGTGTTCGTAGTTATACCCGAGTTTAACCAGAGGTCAGTGTTAGTAGTTATACCCGAGTTTAACCAGAGGTCAGAGTTAGTAGTTATACCCGAGTTTAACCAGAGGTCAGAGTTAGTAGTTAACAACCGAGTTTAACCAGAGGTCAGTGTTCATATTTATACCCGAGTTTAACCAGAGGTCAGAGTTAGTAGTTAATAACTGAGTTTAACCAGAGGTCAGTGTTAGTAGTTAGACCCGAGTTTAACCAGAGGTCAGAGTTAGTAGTTATACCCGAGTTTAACCAGAGGTCAGTGTTAGTAGTTAATAACCGAGTTTAACCAGAGGTCAGAGTTAGAAGTTAATACTAGAGTTTAACCAGAGGTCAGAGTTAGTAGTTATACCCGAGTTTAACCAGAGGTCAGTGTTAGTAGTTAATAACCGAGTTTAACCAGAGGTCAGTGTTAGTAGTTAATAACCGAGTTTAACCAGAGGTCAGTGTTAGTAGTTATACCCGAGTTTAACCAGAGGTCAGAGTTAGTGGTTATACCCTTGTTTAACCAGAGGTCAGAGTTAGTAGTTAATAACCAGGTTTAACCAGAGGTCAGTGTTAGTAGTTTTACCCGAGTTTAACCAGAAGTCAGAGTTAGTAGTTAATAACCAAGTTTAACCAGAGGTTAGTGTTAGTAGTTATACCCGAGTTTAACCAGAGGTCAGACTTAGTAGTTATACCCGAGCTTAACCAGAGGTCAGAGTTAGAAGTTAATACCCGAGTTTAACCAGAGGTCAGAGTTAGTAGTTAATAACTGAGTTTAACCAGAGGTCAGTGTTAGTAGTTATACCCAAGTTTAACCAGAGGTCAGTGTTAGTAGTTATACCCGAGTTTAACCAGAGGCCAGAGTTAGTAGTTAATAACCGAGTTTAACCAGAGGTCAGTATTCGTAGTTATACCCGAGTTTAACCAGAGGTCAGAGTTAGTAGTTATACCCGAGTTTAACCAGAGGTCAGTGTTAGTAGTTATACCCGAGTTTAACCAGAGGTCAGAGTTGGTAGTTATACCCGTGTTTAACCAGAGGTCAGAGTTAGTAGTTAATAACTGAGTTTAACCAGAGGTCAGTGTTAGTAGTTATACCCGAGTTTAACCAGAGGTCAGAGTTAGTAGTTAGACCCGGGTTTAACCAGAGGTCAGAGTTAGTAGTTATACCAGAGTTTAACCAGAGGTCAGTGTTAGTAGTTAATAACCGAGTTTAACCAGAGGCCAGAGTTAGTAGTTATACCCGAGTTTAACCAGAGGTCAGAGTTAGTAGTTATACCCAAGTTTAACCAGAGGTCAGAGTTAGTAGTTAATAACCGAGTTTAACCAGAGGCCAGAGTTAGTAGTTATACCCGAGTTTAACCAGAGGTCAGTGTTAGTAGTTATACCCGAGGTTAACCAGAGGTCAGAGTTAGTAGTTAGACCCGAGTTAAACCAGAGGTCAGAGTTAGTAGTTATACCCGAGTTTAACCAGAGGTCAGTGTTAGTAGTTATACCCGAGCTTAACCAGAGGTCAGAGTTAGAAGTTAATAACCGAGTTTAACCAGGGGTCAGAGTTAGTAGTTAATAACTGAGTTTACCCAGAGGTCAGTGTTAGTAGTTATACCCAATTTTAACCAGAGGTCAGTGTTAGTAGTTATACCCGAGTTTAACCAGAGGCCAGAGTTAGTAATTATACCCGAGTTTAACCAGGGGTCAGTGTTAATAGTTATACCCGAGTTTAACCAGAGGCCAGAGTTAGTGGTTAATAACCAGGTTCAACCAGAGGTCAGTGTTCGTAGTTATACCCGAGTTTAACCAGAGGTCAGAGTTAGCAGTTAATAACCGAGTTTAACCAGAGGTCAGAGTTAGTAGTTAATAACCGAGTTTAACCAGAGGTCAGAGTTAGTGGTTATACCCTTGTTTAACCAGAGGTCAGAGTTAGTAGTTAATAACCGAGTTTAACCAGAGGTCAGAGTTAGTAGTTAATAACCGAGTTTAACCAGAGGTCAGTGTTAGTAGTTATACCCGAGTTTAACCAGAGGTCAGAGTTAGTGGTTATACCCTTGTTTAACCAGAGGTCAGAGTTAGTAGTTAATAACCAGGTTTAACCAGAGGTCAGTGTTAGTAGTTTTACCCGAGTTTAACCAGAAGTCAGAGTTAGTAGTTAATAACCAAGTTTAACCAGAGGTTAGTGTTAGTAGTTATACCCGAGTTTAACCAGAGGTCAGACTTAGTAGTTATACCCGAGCTTAACCAGAGGTCAGAGTTAGAAGTTAATACCCGAGTTTAACCAGAGGTCAGAGTTAGTAGTTAATAACTGAGTTTAACCAGAGGTCAGTGTTAGTGGTTATACCCAATTTTAACCAGAGGTCAGTGTTAGTAGTTATACCCGAGTTTAACCAGAGGCCAGAGTTAGTAGTTAATAACCGAGTTTAACCAGAGGTCAGTGTTCATAGTTATACCCGAGTTTAACCAGAGGTCAGAGTTAGTAGTTATACCCGAGTTTAACCAGAGGTCAGAGTTAGTAGTTATACCCAAGTTTAACCAGAGGTCAGTGTTAGTAGTTATACCCGAGTTTAACCAGAGGTCAGTGTTAGTAGTTATACCCGAGTTTAACCAGAGGTCAGAGTTAGTAGTTAATGACCGAGTTTAACCAGAGGTCAGTGTTAGTAGTTATACCCGAGTTTAACCAGAGGTCAGAGTTAGTAGTTATACCCGAGTTTAACCAGAGGTCAGAGTTAGTAGTTAGACCCGAGTTTAACCAGAGGTCAGAGTTAGTAGTTAGACCCGGGTTTAACCAGAGGTCAGACTTAGTAGTTATACCAGAGTTTAACCAGAGGTCAGTGTTAGTAGTTAATAACCGAGTTTAACCAGAGGCCAGAGTTAGTAGTTATACCCAAGTTTAACCAGAGGTCAGAGTTAGTAGTTAATAACCGAGTTTAACCAGAGGCCAGAGTTAGTAGTTATACCCGAGTTTAACCAGAGGTCAGTGTTAGTAGTT
Organism: Telmatherina bonti; assembly: GCF_933228915.1. Taxonomy (NCBI): domain Eukaryota; kingdom Metazoa; phylum Chordata; class Actinopteri; order Atheriniformes; family Telmatherinidae; genus Telmatherina; species Telmatherina bonti. The sequence goes on along the minus strand of NC_136616.1, from coordinate 961,741 downwards.
ATACCCGAGTTTAACCAGAGGTCAGAGTTAGTAGTTATACCCGAGTTTAACCAGAGGTCAGTGTTAGTAGTTATACCCGAGCTTAACCAGAGGTCAGAGTTAGAAGTTAATAACCGAGTTTAACCAGAGGTCAGAGTTAGTAGTTAATAACTGAGTTTACCCAGAGGTCAGTGTTAGTAGTTATACCCGAGTTTAACCAGAGGCCAGAGTTAGTAATTATACCCGAGTTTAACCAGGGGTCAGTGTTAGTAGTTATACCCGAGTTTAACCAGAGGCCAGAGTTAGTAGTTATACCCGAGTTTAACCAGAGGTCAGAGTTAGTAGTTATACCCGAGTTTAACCAGAGGTCAGAGTTAGTAGTTAACAACCGAGTTTAACCAGAGGTCAGTGTTCATATTTATAACCGAGTTTAACCAGAGGTCAGAGTTAGTAGTTAATAACCAGGTTCAACCAGAGGTCAGTGTTCGTAGTTATACCCGAGTTTAACCAGAGGTCAGTGTTAGTAGTTATACCCGAGTTTAACCAGAGGTCAGAGTTAGTAGTTATACCCGAGTTTAACCAGAGGTCAGAGTTAGTAGTTAACAACCGAGTTTAACCAGAGGTCAGTGTTCATATTTATACCCGAGTTTAACCAGAGGTCAGAGTTAGTAGTTAATAACTGAGTTTAACCAGAGGTCAGTGTTAGTAGTTAGACCCGAGTTTAACCAGAGGTCAGAGTTAGTAGTTATACCCGAGTTTAACCAGAGGTCAGTGTTAGTAGTTAATAACCGAGTTTAACCAGAGGTCAGAGTTAGAAGTTAATACTAGAGTTTAACCAGAGGTCAGAGTTAGTAGTTATACCCGAGTTTAACCAGAGGTCAGTGTTAGTAGTTAATAACCGAGTTTAACCAGAGGTCAGAGTTAGTAGTTAATAACCGAGTTTAACCAGAGGTCAGTGTTAGTAGTTAATAACCGAGTTTAACCAGAGGTCAGAGTTAGAAGTTAATACCCGAGTTTAACCAGAGGTCAGAGTTAGAAGTTAATACCCGAGTTTAACCAGAGGTCAGTGTTAGTAGTTATACCCGAGTTTAACCAGAGGTCAGTGTTAGTAGTTATACCCGAGTTTAACCAGAGGTCAGAGTTAGTAGTTATACCCGAGCTTAACCAGAGGCCAGAGTTAGCAGTTAATCACCGAGTTTAACCAGAGGTCAGAGTTAGCAGTTAATAACCGAGTTTAACCAGAGGTCAGAGTTAGTAGTTAATAACCGAGTTTAACCAGAGGTCAGTGTTAGTAGTTAATAACCGAGTTTAACCAGAGGTCAGAGTTAGAAGTTAATACCCGAGTTTAACCAGAGGTCAGAGTTAGAAGTTAATACCCGAGTTTAACCAGAGGTCAGTGTTAGTAGTTATACCCGAGTTTAACCAGAGGTCAGTGTTAGTAGTTATACCCGAGTTTAACCAGAGGTCAGAGTTAGTAGTTATACCCGAGCTTAACCAGAGGCCAGAGTTAGCAGTTAATCACCGAGTTTAACCAGAGGTCAGAGTTAGAAGTTAATACCCGAGATTAACCAGAGGTCAGAGTTAGTAGTTATACCCGAGCTTAACCAGAGGCCAGAGTTAGCAGTTAATACCCGAGTTTAACCAGAGGTCAGTGTTAGTAGTTATACCCGAGTTTAACCAGAGGTCAGAGTTAGTAGTTAATAACCGAGTTTAACCAGAGGTCAGTGTTAGTAGTTATACCCGAGTTTAACCAGAGGTCAGAGTTAGTAGTTAATAACCGAGTTTAACCAGAGGTCAGTGTTAGTAGTTATACCCGAGTTTAACCAGAGGTCAGAGTTAGTAGTTAATAACCGAGTTTAACCAAAGGTCAGTGTTAGTAGTTATACCCGAGTTTAACCAGAGGTCAGTGTTAGTAGTTAATAACCGAGTTTAACCAGAGGTCAGTGTTAGTAGTTATACCCGAGTTTAACCAGAGGTCAGAGTTAGTAGTTATACCCGAGCTTAACCAGAGGCCAGAGTTAGCAGTTAATCACCGAGTTTAACCAGAGGTCAGAGTTAGCAGTTAATCACCGAGTTTAACCAGAGGTCAGAGTTAGCAGTTAATCACCGAGTTTAACCAGAGGTCAGAGTTAGCAGTTAATCACCGAGTTTAACCAGAGGTCAGAGTTAGCAGTTAATCACCGAGTTTAACCAGAGGTCAGAGTTAGAAGTTAATAACCGAGTTTAACCAGAGGCCAGAGTTAGTAGTTATACCCGAGTTTAACCAGAGGTCAGTGTTAGTAGTTATACCCGAGTTTAACCAGAGGTCAGAGTTAGTAGTTAGACCCGAGTTAAACCAGAGGTCAGAGTTAGTAGTTATACCCGAGTTTAACCAGAGGTCAGTGTTAGTAGTTATACCCGAGCTTAACCAGAGGTCAGAGTTAGAAGTTAATAACCGAGTTTAACCAGAGGTCAGAGTTAGTAGTTAATAACTGAGTTTACCCAGAGGTCAGTGTTAGTAGTTATACCCAATTTTAACCAGAGGTCAGTGTTAGTAGTTATACCCGAGTTAAACCAGAGGCCAGAGTTAGTAATTATACCCGAGTTTAACCAGGGGTCAGTGTTAGTAGTTATACCCGAGTTTAACCAGAGGTCAGAGTTAGTAGTTATACCCGAGCTTAACCAGAGGCCAGAGTTAGCAGTTAATCACCGAGTTTAACCAGAGGTCAGAGTTAGCAGTTAATAACCGAGTTTAACCAGAGGTCAGAGTTAGTAGTTAATAACCGAGTTTAACCAGAGGTCAGTGTTAGTAGTTAATAACCGAGTTTAACCAGAGGTCAGAGTTAGAAGTTAATACCCGAGTTTAACCAGAGGTCAGAGTTAGAAGTTAATACCCGAGTTTAACCAGAGGTCAGTGTTAGTAGTTATACCCGAGTTTAACCAGAGGTCAGTGTTAGTAGTTATACCCGAGTTTAACCAGAGGTCAGAGTTAGTAGTTATACCCGAGCTTAACCAGAGGCCAGAGTTAGCAGTTAATCACCGAGTTTAACCAGAGGTCAGAGTTAGAAGTTAATACCCGAGATTAACCAGAGGTCAGTGTTAGTAGTTATACCCGAGCTTAACCAGAGGCCAGAGTTAGCAGTTAATACCCGAGTTTAACCAGAGGTCAGTGTTAGTAGTTATACCCGAGTTTAACCAGAGGTCAGAGTTAGTAGTTAATAACCGAGTTTAACCAGAGGTCAGTGTTAGTAGTTATACCCGAGTTTAACCAGAGGTCAGAGTTAGTAGTTAATAACCGAGTTTAACCAGAGGTCAGTGTTAGTAGTTATACCCGAGTTTAACCAGAGGTCAGAGTTAGTAGTTAATAACCGAGTTTAACCAAAGGTCAGTGTTAGTAGTTATACCCGAGTTTAACCAGAGGTCAGAGTTAGTAGTTATACCCGAGCTTAACCAGAGGCCAGAGTTAGCAGTTAATCACCGAGTTTAACCAGAGGTCAGAGTTAGCAGTTAATCACCGAGTTTAACCAGAGGTCAGAGTTAGCAGTTAATCACCGAGTTTAACCAGAGGTCAGAGTTAGCAGTTAATCACCGAATTTAACCAGAGGTCAGAGTTAGCAGTTAATCACCGAGTTTAACCAGAGGTCAGAGTTAGCAGTTAATCACCGAGTTTAACCAGAGGTCAGAGTTAGAAGTTAATAACCGAGTTTAACCAGAGGCCAGAGTTAGTAGTTATACCCGAGTTTAACCAGAGGTCAGTGTTAGTAGTTATACCCGAGTTTAACCAGAGGTCAGAGTTAGTAGTTAGACCCGAGTTAAACCAGAGGTCAGAGTTAGTAGTTATACCCGAGTTTAACCAGAGGTCAGTGTTAGTAGTTATACCCGAGCTTAACCAGAGGTCAGAGTTAGAAGTTAATAACCGAGTTTAACCAGAGGTCAGAGTTAGTAGTTAATAACTGAGTTTACCCAGAGGTCAGTGTTAGTAGTTATACCCAATTTTAACCAGAGGTCAGTGTTAGTAGTTATACCCGAGTTAAACCAGAGGCCAGAGTTAGTAATTATACCCGAGTTTAACCAGGGGTCAGTGTTAGTAGTTATACCCGAGTTTAACCAGAGGCCAGAGTTAGTGGTTAATAACCAGGTTCAACCAGAGGTCAGTGTTCGTAGTTATACCCGAGTTTAACCAGAGGTCAGAGTTAGTAGTTAATAACCGAGTTTAACCAGAGGTCAGTGTTAGTAGTTATACCCGAGTTTAACCAGAGGTCAGTGTTAGTAGTTAATAACCGAGTTTAACCAGAGGTCAGTGTTAGTAGTTATACCCGAGTTTAACCACAGGCCAGAGTTAGCAGTTAATCACCGAGTTTAACCAGAGGTCAGAGTTAGCAGTTAATCACCGAGTTTAACCAGAGGTCAGAGTTAGCAGTTAATCACCGAGTTTAACCAGAGGTCAGAGTTAGCAGTTAATAACCGAGTTTAAGTAGAGGTCAGAGTGAGAAGTTATTGGAGCATCTGTGAAGCTTGTGTTGCTGATAAGCAGAAAGAGACAGTTTCTCCTCCTCAGATGTCATTTTTAACCCTTTATCTCCGGTCTGCAGTGAAGATTTTATCACCAAGGTTTACGTGTTTGTTCCTGGTCTGAAGTCGTCCAGATGTCTGGCTTCGAGGACAAACGTTACAATAAATCATGGCTGGTTGATGTATGGGTGGCCTGTATTGATCGGACCCACAGAAGTACTGACCAATCAGGCTGGTGATGGCACTACTGGGTCGAAGTTAAGACTGGAAACAACCGATTAGGTTCAGAACTACTGGGCTCTCCAGGTTTTCCAGAGGTCTGGAAAGAGAAAACATCCAGCAACAGCAGGTGTCTGGACCAGAACCAGCAGAAGAACCATACGGGTTCCCTCCTGCTAGTAAGAACAGGAAACTGAGGCTACAATTCACACAGACTCCAGAACTGGACAATAGAAGATGGAGAAACTGGTCTGATGATTCTCCATCTGGTTGTCTGGAGACATGGAACCAAGTTGCTCTGTGGGATGAAACCAGTGGAGGCACTGGTTTGGATGATGCCCCAGCAAGCCTCCAGAATCCAAACACAGTCCAGGTCTTGTGGTTTGGGTCCAGCTCCTCATGGCAGGTGGTCTTGGTGAAAATGTCTTTCATAACGTAAAACAAGGAATATGACAAGGTTTAGAGAATTGTTAAATGTTAAATCTTTCCTTCCATCAGCTATCATCCAGCTCATTACTCATCACCATCATCACCACCATCATCATCATCACTGTTCCTGCTGTTCTCAAGTGTGAATAGAAAACACTCCATTCTTCCACATTTATCTCTAATTAGATTGTTGTCCTGCTTTTCCGTCTCATTTGCATTTCAGAGGGGAGGCCGTCAGATCCAGACCTGTCTCTGCCTGCTTTGCATTTCAATCACAAATCAGTGTTCAGCCTCTTCAAACCGTTTCCTGGCCTTCTGGACCTTCATGTTTGAGTTTTCTCAGCTTTTCCTTTTGATGTTTCTAAAACCTTCTAAGCTGTTCTGAGAATCCTACCAGTGGATTCCCTTTGCTCTCCACAATTCTGCAGGAGAAGTTCAAATACAACACATATCCCCCTTCATCATGTTTTGTAGGGTTGCACTGATTAGTCTACAATGAAAATCCATCGACGGGAGATTTCCTTGTTGACGCACCACGTTATAAATGCCATAATGGCCGCGTTATAAATGCCGTAACGTAACGGCCGCATTATAAACGCTATACCGGCTGAGTTGTAAACGCCGTAACGGCCGTGTTATCAATGCCGTAATGGTCGCGTTATAAACGGCGTAATGTAACAGCTGCATTAAAAACGCCGTAACGTAATGGATACATTATAAACGCCATAACGGCCGCGTTATAAACGCTGTAATGTAACGACCGCGTTATAAACACCGTACCAGCTGCGTTATAAACGCCATAACGGCCACGTTATGAACGCCAGAACGGCCGCACTATAAACGCGGTAATGGCTGTGTTATAAACGGCGTAATGTAACAGCTGCATTAAAAACGCCGCAACATGACGGCCGCGTTATAAACACCGTAACGTAACGGCCGTGTTATAAATGCCGTACCGGCCGCGTTATAAATGTCGTACCAGCCGCGTTATAAATGCCGTACCAGCCGCGTTATAATCGCCATAACGGCCGCGTTATAAACGCCGTAACGTAATGGCCGCGTTATAAACGCCGTACCGGCTGCGTTATAAACGCTGTAACAGCCGCGTTATAAACAGCGTAATGTAACGGCTGCATTATAATTGCCGTAACGGCCGCGTTATAAAGGCCGTAACGGAATGGTCGCATTATAAACGCTGTAATGGCCGCGTTATAATCGCCGTAACGGCTGCGTTATAAACGGCGTAACGTAATAGCCGCGTTATAAATGCCGTAACAGCTGTGTCATAAATGCTGTAATAGTCGCGTTATAAACGGCGTAATGTAACGGCTGCATTAAAAATGCCGTAACGTAATGGCCGCATTATAAATGCCGTAATGTTATGGCCGCATTATAATCGCTGTAACGGCTGCGTTAAAAACGCTGTAACGTAACAGCCGCGTTATAAACGCTATACCGCCTGCGTTATAAATGCCGTAACGTAACGGACGCGTTATAAACGCCGTAGCGGCCCTGTTATATGTAACCGTTGCGTTATAAACTGTGTAATATAGTGGCTGCATTAAAAACGCCGTAACGTAACGGCTGCGTTATAAACGCCGTAACAGCCGCACTATAAATACTGCAATGGCCGCATTATAAATGGCTTAATGTAACTGCCGCGTTCTAAACACCGTAACGTAACGGCCACGTTATAAACGCTGTACCGGCTGCGTTATAAACACCGTAACGTAATGGCCACGTTATAAACGCTATACGGGCTGCGTTACAAACGCCATTACAGCCGTGTTATAAATGCCATAACGGCTGCGTTATGAATGCTGTAACAGCTGCGTTATAAACGCTGTAACGGCTGTGTTATAAGTGGCGTAATGTAACGGCCGCGTTATAAATGCCGTAACAGCCGTGTTATAAATACTGTAATGGTCGCGTTATAAACGGTGTAGTGTAACGACGTAATATAACGGCTGCATTAAAAACGCAGTAACATAACGGCTGTGTTATAAACGCTGTAACAACGGCTGCGTTGTAACGCTATAATGGCTGTGTTATAAACGCTGTAAAGGCTGCGTTATAAACGGCGTAACAGCCGCACTATAAACGCCATACCGGCCGCCTTATCAACGCCAAAACGTAACGGCCGCGTTATAATCGCTGTATCGGCCGCGTTATAAGTGCCATAATGTTATGGCCGCATTATAATCGCTGCAACGGCCACGTTATAAACGCTGTAAGGTAACAGCCGCGTTATAAACACTATGCCGCCTGCGTTATAAATGCTGTAACGTAACGGCCGCGTTATAAATGCCGTACCGGCTGCGTTATAAACGCCATAACGGCTGTGTTATAAATGCCGTAATGTAATGGCCGCATTATAATCGCCGTAACGGCTGCGTTATAAATGCCGTAATGGTCGCGTTATAAACGGCATAATGTAACGGCTGCATTAAAAACGCCGTAACGTAACGGCTGCGTAATAAACGCCATAACCGCCACGTTATAAATGCCGTAACGGCCGCGTTATAAACGCTGTAACGGCCGCGTTATAAACGCCGTAACGGCCACGTTATAAATGCCGTAACGTTATGGCCGCATTATAATCGCCGTAACGTTATGGCCGCATTATAAACGCTATACCGGCCGCATTATAAATGCTGTAATGGCTGTGTTATAAACGCCATAACGGCCGTGTTATAAACGCCGTAACGTAACGGCCGCGTTATAATCGCTGTAACGGCCGCGTTATAAGTGCCATAATGTTATGGCCGCATTATAATCGCTGCAACGGCCACGTTATAAACGCTGTAACGTAACAGCCGCGTTATTAAACGCTATGCCGCCTGCGTTATAAATGCTGTAACGTAACGGCCGCGTTATAAACGCCGTACCGGCTGCGTTATAAACACCATAACGGCTGTGTTATAAATGCCGTAATGTAATGGCCGCATTATAATCGCCGTAACGGCTGCGTTATAAATGCCGTAATGGTCGCGTTATAAACGGCATAATGTAACGGCTGCATTAAAAACGCCGTAACGTAACGGCTGCGTAATAAACGCCATAACGGCCGCGTTATAAATGCCGTAACGGCCGCGTTATAAACGCTATACCGGCTGCGTTATAAGCGCTGTAACGGCTGCGTTATAAGCGCTGTAACGGCCGCGTTATAAACGCCGTAACGGCCACGTTATAAATGCCGTAACGTTATGGCCGCATTATAATCGCCGTAACGTTATGGCCGCATTATAAACGCTATACCGGCCGCGTTATAAATGCTGTAATGGCTGTGTTATAAACGCCATAACGGCCGTGTTATAAATGCCGTAACGTTATGGCCGCATTATAATCGCCGTAACGGCCGCGTTATAAACGCCGTAACGTAACGGCCGCGTTATAAACGCCATAACGGCCGTGTTATAAATGCCGTAACGTTATGGCCGCATTATAATCGCCGTAACATTATAGCCACATTATAATTGCCGTAACGGCCGCGTTATAAACGCCGTAACGTAACGGCCGCGTAATAAACGCTATACCGGCCGCGTTATAAATGCTGTAACGTAACGGCCGCGTTGTAAATGCCGTACCGGCTGCATTATAAATGCCGTAACGGCCGCGTTATAAACACCATAACGTAACGGCCGTGTTATAAACGCTATACCGGCTGCGTTATAAACACGATAACCACCGCGTTATAAATGCTGTAACGGCTGCGTTATAAACACCATAACGTAACGGCCGTGTTATAAACGCTATACCGGCTGCGTTATAAACACGATAACCACCGCGTTATAAATGCTGTAACGGCTGCGTTATAAACGCTGTAACAGCCGCACTATGAATGCTGTAACGGCCGTGTTATAAACGGCGTAATGTAACAGCGTAATGTAACGGCCGCGTTATAAACACGATAACCACCGCATTATAAATGCTGTAACGGCCGTGTTATAAATGCCGTAACGGCCGCACTATAAATGCTGTAACGGCCGTGTTATAAACGGCGTAATGTAACAGCGTAATGTAACGGCCGCGTTATAAACACGATAACCACCACATTATAAATGCTGTAACGGCCATGTTATAAATGCCGTAACGGCCGCACTATAAATGCTGTAACGGCCGTGTTATAAACGGCGTAATGTAACAGCGTAATGTAACGGCCGCGTTATAAACACGATAACCACCGCGTTATAAATGCTGTAACGGCCGCGTTATAAACACGATAACCACCGCGTTATAAATGCTGTAACGGCCGCGTTATAAACACGATAACCACCGCGTTATAAATGCTGTAACGGCCGTGTTATAAGTGCCGTAATGGTCGCACTATAAATGCTGTAACGGCCGTGTTATAAACGGCGTAATGTAACAGCGTAATGTAACGGCCGCGTTATAAACACGATAACCACCGCGTTATAAATGCTGTAACGGCCGTGTTACAAGTGCCGTAACGGTCGCGTTATAAACGCTGTAACGGCTGTGTTATAAACGCCGTAACGGCCGCTTTATAAATGCCATAACGACCGTGTTATAAACGCTGTAACGGCTGCGTTATAAACGCTGTAACAGCCGCACTATAAACGCTGTAATGTCTGCGTTATAAGTGGCGTAATGTAACTGCCGAGTTATAAACGCCGTAACATAATGGCTGTGTTATAAACGCCGTAACGGCCGCATTAAAAACGTCGTTACGTAACGGCTGTGTTATAAACGCCGTAATGGCCGCGTTATAAACGCCATAGCGGCCTGTGGAGAACAGCTTATTATTCATCATTGATGGAGGAAAACAAAAACAACCCTCGGTTTCTTTTCAGCACTGTAGCCAGGCTTACTAGGAGCCGGAGCGCTGTGGAGCCATGTATTCCTTTCTCACTTAGCTGGGATGATTTCATGTATTTTTCAGGAATAAAATTGACACTATTAAAGATCAAATCCACAATACTCTTCCTTCTACCTATAATGTTGAGCCTGTTGTGGTCTCCGAAGCATCCTTAGAACCAGGATCTGACTTGTGTCTAAATAGTTTCTGTCCTGTCCAACCCTCTGAATTAACTAAAATAATAGCTTCATCTAAACCATCCACCTGTATCTTAGACCCTCTCCCAACGAGCCTCTTTAAGGACATTTTCCCTTTAATTAATACATCACTACTAAATCTTATCAATATGTCTTTAGTGACAGGATATGTACCACAATCATTTAAAACTGCTGTAATCAAGCCTTTACTTAAAAAGCAATCTCTGGATCCAGAGGTGATAGCAAATTATAGACCTATATCTAATCTCCCGTTTATGTCCAAAATTCTGGAGAAAATAGTTTCAGCTCAGCTACATGCCCACCTGAGCAGAAATAATTTATGCGAGGAGTTTCAGTCAGGATTTAGAGCTCATCATAGCACTGAGACAGCATTGGTGAAAGTTACTAATGACCGTCTTATGGCCTCAGACAAAGGACTTGTGTCCGTACTTATCTTGCTTGATCTTAGTGCTGCATTTGATACAGTCGATCATAACATTCTGTTACAAAGACTAGAACAGGTGATTGGAATTACAGGTACAGCGTTAAGCTGGTTTAAATCATATTTATCTGATAAACTTCAGTTTGTTCATGTAAATGACAAGTCCTCCTCCCAAACTACCGTAAGTCATGGAGTTCCTCAAGGTTCTGTACTTGGACCAATACTCTTCACGCTATATATGCTCCCTTTAGGCAAAATTATTAGACAGCATGGAATAAACTTTCATTGTTATGCAGATGATACTCAACTATACTTATCCTTTAAACCAGATGAAACAAATCAGCCCAATAGGCTACAAAATTGTCTCATAGACATAAAGACTTGGATGTCTAGAAATTTTCTCCTCTTAAACTCAGATAAAACTGAAGTAATTCTTGTTGGATCTGAAAAACTCAGAGCTAAATTTTCCGGTTTTGTAATGAACCTGGATGGCATTACTTTAGCTTCCAGTGCTACAGTGAGAAACCTTGGAGTAATATTTGACCCTGACCTGTCCTTTGGCCCACATATTAAGCAGGTTACTAAAACAGCCTTCTTTCATTTACGTAATATAGCCAAAATTAGGGACATTCTGTCTCAGAGTGATGCAGAAAAACTGGTTCACGCTTTTGTTACTTCGAGACTAGATTACTGTAACTCTCTATTACTGGGCTGTCCTAAATATGCCCTGAAAAGCCTTCAGCTGATCCAGAATTCTGCAGCCAGAGTCCTGACCAGAACCAGCATGAGAGATCATATTTCTCCAGTTTTAGCCTCTCTTCATTGGCTGCCTGTTGAATCTAGAATAGAATTTAAAATCCTTCTCCTTACATATAAAGCCCTCCACAGCCAGGCACCACTATATATCAAAGACCTCATAGTTCCTTATATACCAAGCAGAGTACTTCGTTCGCAGACTGCAGGCTTACTTGTGGTTCCTAGAGTCTCATAGAGCCGAGCAGGAGGCAGAGCCTTTGGTTATCAGGCCCCTCTCTTATGGAATAAGGCTGTTATGAATTGGCCTTCATTATGTTTTCCCCTCTGTCTGTAAATCGTCTTGAGATGGCATTGCTGTGATTTGACGCTATATAAATAAAGTTGAATTGAATTGAATTGAAGTCTGGGCTTCCCTGCTTAGGCTGCTGCCCCCGCAACCTGACCTCGGATAAGCGGCAGAAGATGGATTGATGGATTTCTTACTACAAAGGTTCCAAAGAAAAGAAAACCTCTTTACAAGTGCTGTATTGGGTAGTGTTCCTTCTCTACCTTACTCAGACTTTGTTTTTCAAAAAGATCAAGGTCCACTCGATGACTGCAAAGTGTTGTAAAACTGCCCCCTACTGGTTACAGCCCACCCTGTAACTTATCTGGTCTAACTGGTCTCTACACTGCCCCCTACTGGTTAGAGCACAGGTGTTGCTTGCTGCTTGTCTTTAGACAAGCTTGCTGTCAGTCTTTAGATTGGTAGACATTGGATGAAGCCGCATTGCCACCTTCAACACATGCATTACATCCTCGTAACAGAATGTGACGGGTACCATGTCTCTCTCTCAGGCTTATTAGACCTTTTCTGTTCCAGTGGAAGCTATGAAATACAGTATGTGTTCTGGTTTTAGATTTGAACCTAAACAATCTGATGTGGTAGTTATTAACTCCACGGTAACCAATTAAAACCTTTGTCTTTCAGTATTGAAAGAAACTAGAGCAGAAACAACACTGCCATCTAGTGGCAGAGGCAAAACATGGAGCGTTGCGAGACAGCGAATCTCACATATCTGGTATTCTTGGCTCATGTCTGGTAAATAAGGTTGCACAAAGTCTCAAAAAGATTCTTGGTCACATCTGTAATCCGAGTCAAGCTCAGGAAAAGAGCTACAGCCAGCCAGTCAGTGGAAACAGAAACTCTTAGTGATATAATTCAGTCAAGACGTTCCTGTGTTCAGTAGTGGGTCTGAGCATGCAGACACCTGCCCTACATGTTCGAACAGCTTCATCATCCCTTCAACTTTAATCACTAAATTAAACAGGTTTGCAGCAGTCTGGAAATACTTTCCACTCTGAAGACTTGCATGTTGCAGCAAGAGAAAGATTAACTGCTAAAACTTTCTGAGTAAACAGTAAACTGATTAAACAAATGCATCTACATCATCACTGTAGAGAGAAATAAAACCCACCATAAATAATAAAGGCACGGCTGAGCGCATCGTGCGGGATCATTTATTGATCCAGTTAGAGGTGGCTTTTTGTCAGGAATCAGGTTTTAGCTTGTTGATTAGCATATCTACTGTTTGTTGGTGTTACTTTGACAGCAGTTATAAAGTTGCATTTACAGTTTCTTGACTAGCTTCAAAACAAAGAGATGGCTACCTTCATGCTAGGTGGGTTTTAGAGGTATGTTACAATTATGGATCTGATTGAATAAGAATGAATTTTAATGACACCTCGAACTTTGTTATTTAAGAGAAATAACATTCTAAATAGTTTTTCAGATGTCCCATTGAAGCTGCTGTTTGCTAATATGTGAGCTTGTGTTTTATTCGCTGGCTGCTAATCTTTCACTTCATTTAAGTTGTGTTTATCACGGCCGCCTCACGAAGCATTTAGAGTCTTGCACATTTACGTCCTCAGAAATGACAGCTGCACATTCGTTCGTTGCATTTACATAGAAACCAGGAGCGACGGCTTGTCTGCTGACTGAATCAGATCTTTCTGAAGCATCAATCACGCATGACGAGGCAGACCAGCGTGGTCCACAAGGTCTACCGTCCTGTTTCAGACGCAACCTTTGTCCAAAACACCTGGAATCACTTTGTCCAACACACCTGGAATCACTTTGTCCAACACACCTGGAATCACTTTGTAAAACACACCTGGAATCACTTTGTAAAACACACCTGGAATCACTTTGTAAAACACACCTGGAATCACTTTGTAAAACACACCTGGAATCACTTTGTAAAACACACCTGGAATCACTTTGTAAAACACACCTGGAATCACTTTGTAAAACACACCTGGAATCACTTTGTCCAACACACCTGGAATCACTTTGTCCAACACACCTGGAATCACTGTGTCCAACACACCTGGAATCACTGTGTCCAACACACCTGGAACACTTTGTCCAACACACCTGGAATCACTTTGTCCAACACACCTGGAATCACTTTGTCCAACACACCTGGAATCACTGTGTCCAACACACCTGGAACACTTTGTCCAACACACCTGGAATCACTTTGTCCAACACACCTGGAATCACTTTGTCCAACACACCTGGAATCACTGTGTCCAAAACACCTGGAATCACTGTGTCCAAAACACCTGGAATCACTTTGTCCAACACACCTGGAATCACTTTGTCCAACACACCTGGAATCACTTTGTCCAACACACCTGGAATCACTGTGTCCAACACACCTGGAATCACTGTGTCCAACACACCTGGAATCACTGTGTCCAACACACCTGGAATCACTTTGTAAAACACACCTGGAATCACTTTGTCCAACACACCTGGAATCACTTTGTAAAACACACCTGGAATCACTTTGTCCAACACACCTGGAATCACTTTGTCCAACACACCTGGAATCACTGTGTCCAACACACCTGGAATCACTGTGTCCAACACACCTGGAACACTTTGTCCAACACACCTGGAATCACTTTGTCCAACACACCTGGAATCACTTTGTCCAACACACCTGGAATCACTGTGTCCAAAACACCTGGAATCACTTTGTCCAACACACCTGGAATCACTGTGTCCAACACACCTGGAATCACTGTGTCCAACACACCTGGAATCACTTTGTCCAACACACCTGGAATCACTTTGTCCAACACACCTGGAATCACTTTGTCCAACACACCTGGAATCACTTTGTCCAACACACCTGGAATCACTTTGTCCAACACACCTGGAATCACTGTGTCCAACACACCTGGAATCACTTTGTCCAACACACCTGGAATCACTGTGTCCAACACACCTGGAATCACTGTGTCCAACACACCTGGAATCACTTTGTCCAACACACCTGGAATCACTGTGTCCAACACACCTGGAATCACTTTGTCCAACACACCTGGAATCACTGTGTCCAACACACCTGGAATCACTGTGTCCAACACACCTGGAATCACTGTGTCCAACACACCTGGAATCACTTTGTCCAAAACACCTGGAACACTTTGTCCAACACACCTGGAATCACTGTGTCCAACACACCTGGAACACTTTGTCCAACACACCTGGAATCACTGTGTCCAACACACCTGGAACACTTTGTCCAACACACCTGGAATCACTGTGTCCAACACACCTGGAATCACTTTGTCCAACACACCTGGAATCACTTTGTAAAACACACCTGGAATCACTTTGTAAAACACACCTGGAATCACTTTGTCCAACACACCTGGAATCACTTTGTCCAACACACCTGGAATCACTGTGTCCAAAACACCTGGAATCACTTTGTCCAACACACCTGGAACACTTTGTCCAACACACCTGGAATCACTGTGTCCAACACACCTGGAATCACTGTGTCCAAAACACCTGGAATCACTTTGTCCAAAACACCTGGAATCACTTTGTCCAACACACCTGGAATCACTGTGTCCAACACACCTGGAATCACTTTGTAAAAGACACCTGGAATCACTTTGCCCAAAACACCTGGAATCACTTTGTCCAACACACCTGGAACACTTTGTCCAACACACCTGGAACACTTTGTCCAACACACCTGGAATCACTGTGTCCAACACACCTGGAACACTTTGTCCAACACACCTGGAATCACTGTGTCCAACACACCTGGAACACTTTGTCCAACACACCTGGAATCACTGTGTCCAACACACCTGGAATCACTGTGTCCAACACACCTGGAACACTTTGTCCAACACACCTGGAATCACTGTGTCCAACACACCTGGAACACTTTGTCCAACACACCTGGAATCACTGTGTCCAACACACCTGGAACACTTTGTCCAACACACCTGGAATCACTGTGTCCAACACACCTGGAATCACTTTGTCCAAAACACCTGGAATCACTTTGTCCAACACACCTGGAACACTTTGTCCAACACACCTGGAATCACTGTGTCCAACACACCTGGAACACTTTGTCCAACACACCTGGAATCACTGTGTCCAACACACCTGGAATCACTTTGTCCAACACACCTGGAATCACTGTGTCCAACACACCTGGAACACTTTGTCCAACACACCTGGAACACTTTGTCCAACACACCTGGAACACTTTGTCCAACACACCTGGAATCACTTTGTCCAACACACCTGGAACTCTTTGTCCAACACACCTGGAATCACTTTGTCCAACACACCTGGAATCACTTTGTCCAAAACACCTGGAATCACTTTGTCCAAAACACCTGGAATCACTGTGTCCAACACACCTGGAACACTTTGTCCAACACACCTGGAACACTTTGTCCAAAACACCTGGGATCACTTTGTAAAACACACCTGGAATCACTTTGTCCAACACACCTGGAATCACTTTGTAAAACACACCTGGAATCACTTTGTCCAACACACCTGGAATCACTTTGTCCAACACACCTGGAATCACTTTGTAAAACACACCTGGAATCACTTTGTAAAACACACCTGGAATCACTTTGTCCAACACACCTGGAATCACTTTGTCCAACACACCTGGAACACTTTGTCCAACACACCTGGAATCACTTTGTCCAACACACCTGGAATCACTTTGTCCAACACACCTGGAATCACTTTGTCCAACACACCTGGAATCACTTTGTCCAACACACCTGGAACACTTTGTCCAACACACCTGGAATCACTTTGTCCAACACGCCTGGAATCACTTTGTAAAACACACCTGGAACACTTTGTCCAACATGCCTGGAATCACTTTGTCCAACACGCCTGGAATCACTTTGTCAAACACGCCTGGAATCACTTTGTCAAACACGCCTGGAATCACTTTGTCCAACACACCTGGAATCACTTTGTCAAACACGCCTGGAACACTTTGTCCAACACACCTGGAATCAGTTTGTCCAACACACCTGGAACACTTTGTAAAACACACCTGGAATCACTTTGTAAAACACACCTGGAATCACTTTGTCCAACACACCTGGAATAACTTTGTAAAACACACCTGGAACACTTTGTCCAACACACCTGGAATCACTTTGTCCAACACACCTGGAATCACTTTGTCCAACACACCTGGAATCACTTTGTCCAACACACCTGGAATCACTTTGTCCAACACACCTGGAATCACTTTGTCCAACACACCTGGAATCACTTTGTAAAACACACCTGGAATCACTTTGTAAGACACACCTGGAATCACTTTGTCCAACACACCTGGAATCACTTTGTCCAACACACCTGGAATCACTTTGTCCAACACACCTGGAATCACTTTGTCCAACACACCTGGAATCACTTTGTCCAACACACCTGGAATCACTTTGTCCAACACACCTGGAATCACTTTGTCCAACACACCTGGAATCACTTTGTAAAACACACCTGGAATCACTTTGTCCAACACACCTGGAATCACTTTGTAAAACACACCTGGAATCACTTTGTAAAACACACCTGGAATCACTTTGTAAAACACACCTGGAATCACTTTGTCCAACACACCTGGAATCACTTTGTCCAACACACCTGGAATCACTTTGTAAAACACACCTGGAATCACTTTGTAAAACACACCTGGAATCACTTTGTAAAACACACCTGGAATCACTTTGTCCAACACGCCTGGAATCACTTTGTAAAACACACCTGGAATCACTTTGTAAAACACACCTGGAATCACTTTGTAAAACACACCTGGAATCACTTTGTAAAACACACCTGGAATCACTTTGTCCAACACGCCTGGAATCACTTTGTAAAACACACCTGGAATCACTTTGTAAAACACACCTGGAATCACTTTGTAAAACACACCTGGAATCACTTTGTAAAACACACCTGGAATCACTTTGTAAAACACACCTGGAATCACTTTGTAAAACACACCTGGAATCACTTTGTCCAACACACCTGGAATCACTTTGTCCAACACACCTGGAATCACTTTGTAAAACACACCTGGAATCACTTTGTAAAACACACCTGGAATCACTTTGTAAAACACACCTGGAATCACTTTGTAAAACACACCTGGAATCACTTTGTCCAACACACCTGGAATCACTTTGTAAAACACACCTGGAATCACTTTGTAAAACACACCTGGAATCACTTTGTCCAACACACCTGGAATCACTTTGTCCAACACACCTGGAATCACTTTGTCCAACACACCTGGAATCACTTTGTAAAACACACCTGGAATCACTTGGTAAAACACACCTGGAATCACTTTGTCCAACACACCTGGAATCACTTTGTCCAACACACCTGGAATCACTTTGTCCAAAACACCTGGAATCACTTTGTCCAACACACCTGGAACACTTTGTCCAACACACCTGGAATCACTGTGTCCAAAACACCTGGAATCACTTTGTAAAACACACCTGGAATCACTTTGTAAAACACACCTGGAATCACTTTGTCCAACACACCTGGAATCACTGTGTCCAACACACCTGGAATCACTTTGTCCAACACACCTGGGATCACTTTGTCCAACACACCTGGAATCACTTTGTCCAACACACCTGGAATCACTTTGTCCAACACACCTGGGATCACTTTGTCCAACACACCTGGAATCACTTTGTCCAACACACCTGGAACTCTTTGTCCAACACACCTGGAATCACTTTGTCCAACACACCTGGAATCACTTTGTAAAACACGCCTGGAATCACTTTGTCCAACACACCTGGAATCACTTTGTCCAACACACCTGGAATCACTTTGTCCAACACACCTGGGATCACTTTGTCCAACACACCTGGAATCACTTTGTCCAACACACCTGGAATCACTTTGTCCAACACACCTGGAACTCTTTGTCCAACACACCTGGAATCACTTTGTCCAACACACCTGGAATCACTTTGTCCAACACACCTGGGATCACTTTGTCCAACACACCTGGAATCACTTTGTCCAACACACCTGGGATCACTTTGTCCAACACACCTGGGATCACTTTGTCCAACACACCTGGAATCACTTTGTCCAACACACCTGGAACTCTTTGTCCAACACACCTGGAATCACTTTGTCCAACACACCTGGAATCACTTTGTAAAACACGCCTGGAATCACTTTGTCCAACACACCTGGAATCACTTTGTCCAACACACCTGGAATCACTTTGTCCAACACACCTGGGATCACTTTGTCCAACACACCTGGAATCACTTTGTCCAACACACCTGGAATCACTGTGTCCAACACGCCTGGAATCACTTTGTCCAACACGCCTGGAATCACTTTGTCCAACACACCTGGAATCACTTTGTCCAACACACCTGGAATCACTTTGTAAAACACGCCTGGAATCACTTTGTCCAACACACCTGGGATCACTTTGTCCAACACACCTGGAATCACTTTGTCCAACACACCTGGGATCACTTTGTCCAACACACCTGGAATCACTTTGTCCAACACACCTGGGATCACTTTGTCCAACACACCTGGAACTCTTTGTCCAACACGCCTGGAATCACTTTGTCCAACACGCCTGGAATCACTTTGTCCAACACACCTGGAATCACTTTGTCCAACACACCTGGAATCACTTTGTCCAACACGCCTGGAATCACTTTGTCCAACACGCCTGGAATCACTTTGTCCAACACACCTGGAATCACTTTGTCCAACACACCTGGAATCACTTTGTAAAACACGCCTGGAATCACTTTGTCCAACACGCCTGGAATCACTTTGTCCAACACACCTGGAATCACTTTGTCAAACACGCCTGGAATCACTTTGTCAAACACGCCTGGAATCACTGTGTCCAACACACCTGGAATCACTGTGTCCAACACACCTGGAATCACTGTGTCCAACACACCTGGAATCACTTTGTCAAACACGCCTGGAATCACTTTGTCAAACACGCCTGGAATCACTGTGTCCAACACGCCTGGAATCACTTTGTCCAACACACCTGGAACTCTTTGTCCAACACACCTGGAATCACTTTGTCCAACACACCTGGAATCACTTTGTCCAACACACCTGGAATCACTTTGTAAAACACACCTGGAATCACTTTGTAAAACACACCTGGAATCACTTTGTCCAACACACCTGGAATCACTTTGTAAAACACGCCTGGAATCACTTTGTAAAACACACCTGGAACACTTTGTAAAACACACCTGGAATCACTTTGTAAAACACACCTGGAATCACTTTGTAAAACACGCCTGGAATCACTTTGTAAAACACACCTGGAATCACTTTGTAAAACACACCTGGAATCACTTTGTAAAACACACCTGGAATCACTTTGTAAAACACACCTGGAATCACTTTGTAAAACACGCCTGGAATCACTTTGTAAAACACACCTGGAATCACTTTGTAAAACACGCCTGGAATCACTTTGTAAAACACACCTGGAATCACTTTGTAAAACACACCTGGAATCACTTTGTAAAACACACCTGGAATGACTTTGTAACTGAGGAAAACTCCATTTGGTTTCAATTGTTTTAATGATCAGAAAAAGCAACGCTGCACAGCCGTCTCCATGAATCCTGCGGTCATACGGACGTCTCCGTCCTGCCAGCTGCTGCAGACGTCCTCCTGCCTCCAGGCTTTGCAGGACGACGATGTGACAGCCTCCTCCCTGACGGGCTCCTTCCTTCCAGGCTCCTCCCTGACGGGCTCCTCCTGCAGCAGGACAACAGACGGCGGGACACAGACTGGTTAGGACGTGCTGCTGTGTAACTTGGGACGAGGACGCGTCTCGGCTCACCTGCTGCTTCTCTGAGCTTTTTTCAGAGGACAGGCTTTGCGTTTGTGATCCAGGCTGCCGCAGGTGAAGCAGCCGTCCTGTCCTTCGGTCCGGCCGCACGGGTGGTCCGGGAGGGCGCAGCGGCCGCAGGAGCCACAGTGAATCCAAGCTAACGGGAACGTGTTCAGTTCGGTCACGTTCGTAACATCACAGCTCAACTTGATGATGAAAAATGTACTTACACGGTTTCACACACTTCTCACAAGCTGGGCAGTGTTTCCACTCACGTCCGTCCTGGAGACAGAACACATGTTTATAGCATGTTCCTCCTCATGGCGTGTGGTCATGTGCTGCAGTGTTTACCTTAGACGGACAAACGTTGCATTTAGCGCAGTGTTTGTTGAGGAAGCAGACGAATCGCCGACACGCAGAGCAGAACCTGAAGAGACACACGAGTCCTGTCAGCACGTCCCGCAGCGTTGGCACGCCGTGAACATACGCGTTCAGAACCGCTGGTTCCCTCCGCCAGCGACGGAAACACTCAGCGCTCACAGACATATGTACAGAATTTAAATAATATGAACAAACAATAAAAAAACAATGAAAATAAACAATAAAAATAAATAAAATAATCAATTAAAAAAACTATAAACATTAAAAATAAACAAAAATAAACAATAAAATAAACAATGAAAATAATCAATAAAAATAATTCATTAAAAAAAACTATAAACAATAAAAATAAAGAATGAAAATAAACAATAAAAATAAATGATCAACAGATGAAAGACCTGAAGAGAAATAATGTGACTGAAGGAACACGTTAGTCTGGGAGGAGACGACCAATCAGCATCACGTCTACAGTCCCGTCATCAGTCACTGGACCTACAGACTGGTTTAACTGGGAACATGTCAGCAACCTGACTGGTTTAACTGGGAACATGTCAGTAACCTGACTGGTTTAACTGGGAACATATCAGTAACCTGACTGGTTTAACTGGAAACATATCAGTAACCTGACTGGTTTAACTGGAAACATATCAGTAACCTGACTGGTTTAACTGGGAACATATCAGTAACCTGACTGGTTTAACTGGGAACATGTCAGTAACCTGACTGGTTTAACTGGGAACATGTCAGTAACCTGACTGGTTTAACTGGAAACATATCAGTAACCTGACTGGTTTAACTGGAAACATATCAGTAACCTGACTGGTTTAACTGGAAACATATCAGTAACCTGACTGGTTTAACTGGGAACATGTCAGTAACCTGACTGGTTTAACTGGGAACATGTCAGTAACCTGACTGGTTTAACTGGGAACATGTCAGTAACCTGACTGGTTTAACTGGAAACATATCAGTAACCTGACTGGTTTAACTGGGAACATATCAGTAACCTGACTGGTTTAACTGGGAACATATCAGCAACCTGACTGGTTTAACTGGGAACATATCAGTAACCTGACTGGTTTAACTGGGAACATATCAGTAACCTGACTGGTTTAACTGGGAACATATCAGTAACCTGACTGGTTTAACTGGGAACATGTCAGTAACCTGACTGGTTTAACTGGAAACATATCAGTAACCTGACTGGTTTAACTGGGAACATGTCAGTAACCTGACTGGTTTAACTGGAAACATATCAGTAACCTGACTGGTTTAACTGGGAACATGTCAGTAACCTGACTGGTTTAACTGGGAACATGTCAGTAACCTGACTGGTTTAACTGGGAACATGTCAGTAACCTGACTGGTTTAACTGGGAACATGTCAGTAACCTGACTGGTTTAACTGGAAACATATCAGTAACCTGACTGGTTTAACTGGAAACATATCAGTAACCTGACTGGTTTAACTGGGAACATGTCAGTAACCTGACTGGTTTAACTGGGAACATGTCAGTAACCTGACTGGTTTAACTGGGAACATGTCAGCAACCTGACTGGTTTAACTGGGAACATGTCAGTAACCTGACTGGTTTAACTGGAAACATATCAGTAACCTGACTGGTTTAACTGGGAACATATCAGTAACCTGACTGGTTTAACTGGGAACATATCAGCAACCTGACTGGTTTAACTGGGAACATATCAGTAACCTGACTGGTTTAACTGGGAACATATCAGCAACCTGACTGGTTTAACTGGGAACATATCAGCAACCTGACTGGTTTAACTGGGAACATATCAGCAACCTGACTGGTTTAACTGGGAACATGTCAGCAACCTGACTGGTTTAACTGGGAACATGTCAGCAACCTGACTGGTTTAACTGGGAACATGTCAGTAACCTGACTGGTTTAACTGGGAACATGTCAGTAACCTGACTGGTTTAACTGGGAACATATCAGCAACCTGACTGGTTTAACTGGGAACATATCAGTAACCTGACTGGTTTAACTGGGAACATATCAGCAACCTGACTGGTTTAACTGGGAACATATCAGCAACCTGACTGGTTTAACTGGGAACATATCAGTAACCTGACTGGTTTAACTGGGAACATGTCAGCAACCTGACTGGTTTAACTGGGAACATATCAGTAACCTGACTGGTTTAACTGGGAACATATCAGTAACCTGACTGGTTTAACTGGGAACATATCAGCAACCTGACTGGTTTAACTGGGAACATATCAGTAACCTGACTGGTTTAACTGGGAACATATCAGTAACCTGACTGGTTTAACTGGGAACATATCAGCAACGTGACTGGTTTAACTGGGAACATATCAGTAACCTGACTGGTTTAACTGGGAACATGTCAGTAACCTGACTGGTTTAACTGGGAACATATCAGTAACCTGACTGGTTTAACTGGGAACATATCAGCAACCTGACTGGTTTAACTGGGAACATATCAGTAACCTGACTGGTTTAACTGGGAACATATCAGTAACCTGACTGGTTTAACTGGGAACATATCAGCAACCTGACTGGTTTAACTGGGAACATATCAGCAACCTGACTGGTTTAACTGGGAACATGTCAGCAACCTGACTGGTTTAACTGGGAACATATCAGTAACCTGACTGGTTTAACTGGGAACATATCAGTAACCTGACTGGTTTAACTGGGAACATATCAGTAACCTGACTGGTTTAACTGGGAACATGTCAGTAACCTGACTGGTTTAACTGGGAACATATCAGTAACCTGACTGGTTTAACTGGGAACATATCAGTAACCTGACTGGTTTAACTGGGAACATATCAGCAACCTGACTGGTTTAACTGGGAACATATCAGTAACCTGACTGGTTTAACTGGGAACATATCAGCAACGTGACTGGTTTAACTGGGAACATATCAGTAACCTGACTGGTTTAACTGGGAACATATCAGCAACCTGACTGGTTTAACTGGGAACATATCAGCAACCTGACTGGTTTAACTGGGAACATATCAGTAACCTGACTGGTTTAACTGGGAACATGTCAGTAACCTGACTGGTTTAACTGGGAACATATCAGTAACCTGACTGGTTTAACTGGGAACATATCAGTAACCTGACTGGTTTAACTGGGAACATATCAGTAACCTGACTGGTTTAACTGGGAACATATCAGCAACCTGACTGGTTTAACTGGGAACATATCAGTAACCTGACTGGTTTAACTGGGAACATATCAGTAACCTGACTGGTTTAACTGGGAACATGTCAGTAACCTGACTGGTTTAACTGGGAACATATCAGTAACCTGACTGGTTTAACTGGGAACATGTCAGTAACCTGACTGGTTTAACTGGGAACATATCAGCAACCTGACTGGTTTAACTGGGAACATGTCAGTAACCTGACTGGTTTAACTGGGAACATGTCAGTAACCTGACTGGTTTAACTGGGAACATATCAGCAACCTGACTGGTTTAACTGGGAACATGTCAGTAACCTGACTGGTTTAACTGGGAACATATCAGTAACCTGACTGGTTTAACTGGGAACATGTCAGTAACCTGACTGGTTTAACTGGGAACATATCAGTAACCTGACTGGTTTAACTGGGAACATGTCAGTAACCTGACTGGTTTAACTGGGAACATATCAGTAACCTGACTGGTTTAACTGGGAACATATCAGCAACCTGACTGGTTTAACTGGGAACATATCAGTAACCTGACTGGTTTAACTGGGAACATATCAGCAACCTGACTGGTTTAACTGGGAACATATCAGCAACCTGACTGGTTTAACTGGGAACATATCAGCAACCTGACTGGTTTAACTGGGAACATATCAGAGTAACCTGACTGGTTTAACTGGGAACATATCAGTAACCTGACTGGTTTAACTGGGAACATGTCAGTAACCTGACTGGTTTAACTGGGAACATGTCAGTAACCTGACTGGTTTAACTGGGAACATGTCAGTAACCTGACTGGTTTAACTGGAACATATCAGTAACCTGACTGGTTTAACTGGAAACATATCAGTAACCTGACTGGTTTAACTGGGAACATGTCAGTAACCTGACTGGTTTAACTGGGAACATGTCAGTAACCTGACTGGTTTAACTGGGAACATGTCAGCAACCTGACTGGTTTAACTGGGAACATGTCAGTAACCTGACTGGTTTAACTGGAACATATCAGTAACCTGACTGGTTTAACTGGGAACATATCAGTAACCTGACTGGTTTAACTGGGAACATATCAGCAACCTGACTGGTTTAACTGGGAACATATCAGTAACCTGACTGGTTTAACTGGGAACATATCAGCAACCTGACTGGTTTAACTGGGAACATATCAGCAACCTGACTGGTTTAACTGGGAACATATCAGCAACCTGACTGGTTTAACTGGAACATGATCAGCAACCTGACTGGTTTAACTGGGAACATGTCAGCAACCTGACTGGTTTAATGGGAACATGTCAGTAACCTGACTGGTTTAACTGGGAACATGTCAGTAACCTGACTGGTTTAACTGGGAACATATCAGCAACCTGACTGGTTTAACTGGGAACATATCAGTAACCTGACTGGTTTAACTGGGAACATATCAGCAACCTGACTGTTTAACTGGGAACATATCAGCAACCTGACTGGTTTAACTGGGAACATATCAGTAACCTGACTGGTTTAACTGGAACATGTCAGCAACCTGACTGGTTTAACTGGGAACATATCAGTAACCTGACTGGTTTAACTGGGAACATATCAGTAACCTGACTGGTTTAACTGGGAACATATCAGCAACCTGACTGGTTTAACTGGGAACATATCAGTAACCTGACTGGTTTAACTGGGAACATATCAGTAACCTGACTGGTTTAACTGGGAACATATCAGCAACCTGACTGGTTTAACTGGGAACATATCAGTAACCTGACTGGTTTAACTGGGAACATGTCAGTAACCTGACTGGTTTAACTGGGAACATATCAGTAACCTGACTGGTTTAACTGGGAACATATCAGCAACCTGACTGGTTTAACTGGGAACATATCAGTAACCTGACTGGTTTAACTGGAACATATCAGTAACCTGACTGGTTTAACTGGGAACATATCAGCAACCTGACTGGTTTAACTGGGAACATATCAGCAACCTGACTGGTTTAACTGGGAACATGTCAGAACCTGACTGGTTTAACTGGGAACATATCAGTAACCTGACTGGTTTAACTGGGAACATATCAGTAACCTGACTGGTTTAACTGGGAACATATCAGTAACCTGACTGGTTTAACTGGGAACATGTCAGTAACCTGACTGGTTTAACTGGGAACATATCAGTAACCTGACTGGTTTAACTGGGAACATATCAGTAACCTGACTGGTTTAACTGGGAACATATCAGTAACCTGACTGGTTTAACTGGGAACATATCAGCAACCTGACTGGTTTAACTGGGAACATATCAGTAACCTGACTGGTTTAACTGGGAACATATCAGTAACCTGACTGGTTTAACTGGGAACATGTCAGTAACCTGACTGGTTTAACTGGGAACATATCAGTAACCTGACTGGTTTAACTGGGAACATGTCAGTAACCTGACTGGTTTAACTGGGAACATATCAGTAACCTGACTGGTTTAACTGGGAACATGTCAGTAACCTGACTGGTTTAACTGGGAACATGTCAGTAACCTGACTGGTTTAACTGGGAACATATCAGCAACCTGACTGGTTTAACTGGGGAACATGTCAGTAACCTGACTGGTTTAACTGGGAACATATCAGTAACCTGACTGGTTTAACTGGGAACATGTCAGTAACCTGACTGGTTTAACTGGGAACATATCAGTAACCTGACTGGTTTAACTGGGAACATGTCAGTAACCTGACTGTTTAACTGGGAACATATCAGTAACCTGACTGGTTTAACTGGGAACATATCAGCAACCTGACTGGTTTAACTGGGAACATATCAGTAACCTGACTGGTTTAACTGGGAACATATCAGCAACCTGACTGGTTTAACTGGGAACATATCAGCAACCTGACTGGTTTAACTGGGAACATATCAGCAACCTGACTGGTTTAACTGGGAACATATCAGTAACCTGACTGGTTTAACTGGGAACATATCAGTAACCTGACTGGTTTAACTGGGAACATGTCAGTAACCTGACTGGTTTAACTGGGAACATGTCAGTAACCTGACTGGTTTAACTGGGAACATGTCAGTAACCTGACTGGTTTAACTGGAAACATATCAGTAACCTGACTGGTTTAACTGGGAACATATCAGTAACCTGACTGGTTTAACTGGGAACATGTCAGTAACCTGACTGGTTTAACTGGGAACATGTCAGTAACCTGACTGGTTTAACTGGGAACATAGTCAGCAACCTGACTGGTTTAACTGGGAACATAGTCAGTAACCTGACTGGTTTAACTGGGAACATATCAGTAACCTGACTGGTTTAACTGGGAACATATCAGTAACCTGACTGGTTTAACTGGGAACATATCAGCAACCTGACTGTTTACTGGAACATATCAGTAACCTGACTGGTTTAACTGGGAACATATCAGCAACCTGACTGGTTTAACTGGGAACATATCAGCAACCTGACTGGTTTAACTGGGAACATATCAGCAACCTGACTGGTTTAACTGGGAACATGTCAGCAACCTGACTGGTTTAACTGGGAACATGTCAGTAACCTGACTGGTTTAACTGGGAACATGTCAGTAACCTGACTGGTTTAACTGGGAACATGTCAGTAACCTGACTGGTTTAACTGGGAACATATCAGCAACCTGACTGGTTTAACTGGGAACATATCAGTAACCTGACTGGTTTAACTGGGAACATATCAGCAACCTGACTGGTTTAACTGGGAACATATCAGCAACCTGACTGGTTTAACTGGGAACATATCAGTAACCTGACTGGTTTAACTGGGAACATGTCAGCAACCTGACTGGTTTAACTGGGAACATATCAGTAACCTGACTGGTTTAACTGGGAACATATCAGTAACCTGACTGGTTTAACTGGGAACATATCAGCAACCTGACTGGTTTAACTGGGAACATATCAGTAACCTGACTGGTTTAACTGGGAACATATCAGTAACCTGACTGGTTTAACTGGGAACATATCAGCAACGTGACTGGTTTAACTGGGAACATATCAGTAACCTGACTGGTTTAACTGGGAACATGTCAGTAACCTGACTGGTTTAACTGGGAACATATCAGTAACCTGACTGGTTTAACTGGGAACATATCAGCAACCTGACTGGTTTAACTGGGAACATATCAGTAACCTGACTGGTTTAACTGGGAACATATCAGTAACCTGACTGGTTTAACTGGGAACATATCAGCAACCTGACTGGTTTAACTGGGAACATATCAGCAACCTGACTGGTTTAACTGGGAACATGTCAGCAACCTGACTGGTTTAACTGGGAACATATCAGTAACCTGACTGGTTTAACTGGGAACATATCAGTAACCTGACTGGTTTAACTGGGAACATATCAGTAACCTGACTGGTTTAACTGGGAACATGTCAGTAACCTGACTGGTTTAACTGGGAACATATCAGTAACCTGACTGGTTTAACTGGGAACATATCAGTAACCTGACTGGTTTAACTGGGAACATATCAGCAACCTGACTGGTTTAACTGGGAACATATCAGTAACCTGACTGGTTTAACTGGGAACATATCAGCAACGTGACTGGTTTAACTGGGAACATATCAGTAACCTGACTGGTTTAACTGGGAACATATCAGCAACCTGACTGGTTTAACTGGGAACATATCAGCAACCTGACTGGTTTAACTGGGAACATATCAGTAACCTGACTGGTTTAACTGGGAACATGTCAGTAACCTGACTGGTTTAACTGGGAACATATCAGTAACCTGACTGGTTTAACTGGGAACATATCAGTAACCTGACTGGTTTAACTGGGAACATATCAGTAACCTGACTGGTTTAACTGGGAACATATCAGCAACCTGACTGGTTTAACTGGGAACATATCAGTAACCTGACTGGTTTAACTGGGAACATATCAGTAACCTGACTGGTTTAACTGGGAACATGTCAGTAACCTGACTGGTTTAACTGGGAACATATCAGTAACCTGACTGGTTTAACTGGGAACATGTCAGTAACCTGACTGGTTTAACTGGGAACATATCAGCAACCTGACTGGTTTAACTGGGAACATGTCAGTAACCTGACTGGTTTAACTGGGAACATGTCAGTAACCTGACTGGTTTAACTGGGAACATATCAGCAACCTGACTGGTTTAACTGGGAACATGTCAGTAACCTGACTGGTTTAACTGGGAACATATCAGTAACCTGACTGGTTTAACTGGGAACATGTCAGTAACCTGACTGGTTTAACTGGGAACATATCAGTAACCTGACTGGTTTAACTGGGAACATGTCAGTAACCTGACTGGTTTAACTGGGAACATATCAGTAACCTGACTGGTTTAACTGGGAACATATCAGCAACCTGACTGGTTTAACTGGGAACATATCAGTAACCTGACTGGTTTAACTGGGAACATATCAGCAACCTGACTGGTTTAACTGGGAACATATCAGCAACCTGACTGGTTTAACTGGGAACATATCAGCAACCTGACTGGTTTAACTGGGAACATATCAGTAACCTGACTGGTTTAACTGGGAACATATCAGTAACCTGACTGGTTTAACTGGGAACATGTCAGTAACCTGACTGGTTTAACTGGGAACATGTCAGTAACCTGACTGGTTTAACTGGGAACATATCAGTAACCTGACTGGTTTAACTGGGAACATATCAGTAACCTGACTGTTTTAACTGGGAACATGTCAGTAACCTGACTGGTTTAACTGGGAACATATCAGTAACCTGACTGGTTTAACTGGGAACATATCAGTAACCTGACTGGTTTAACTGGGAACATATCAGTAACCTGACTGGTTTAACTGGGAACATATCAGTAACCTGACTGGTTTAACTGGGAACATATCAGTAACCTGACTGGTTTAACTGGGAACATATCAACAACCTGACTGGTTTAACTGGGAACATATCAGTAACCTGACTGGTTTAACTGGGAACATATCAGTAACCTGACTGGTTTAACTGGGAACATGTCAGTAACCTGACTGGTTTAACTGGGAACATGTCAGTAACCTGACTGGTTTAACTGGGAACATATCAGTAACCGGACTGGTTTAACTGGGAACATATCAGTAACCTGACTGGTTTAACTGGGAACATATCAGTAACCTGACTGGTTTAACTGGGAACATATCAGTAACCTGACTGGTTTAACTGGGAACATATCAGCAACCTCACTGGTTTAACTGGGAACATATCAACAACCTGACTGGTTTAACTGGGAACATATCAGCAACCTGACTGGTTTAACTGGGAACATATCAGCAACCTGACTGGTTTAACTGGGAACATATCAGTAACCTGACTGGTTTAACTGGGAACATATCAACAACCTGACTGGTTTAACTGGGAACATATCAGCAACCTGACTGGTTTAACTGGGAACATATCAGCAACCTGACTGGTTTAACTGGGAACATATCAGCAACCTGACTGGTTTAACTGGGAACATATCAGCAACCTGACTGGTTTAACTGGGAACATATCAGCAACCTCACTGGTTTAACTGGGAACATATCAACAACCTGACTGGTTTAACTGGGAACATATCAGCAACCTGACTGGTTTAACTGGGAACATATCAGCAACCTCACTGGTTTAACTGGGAACATATCAACAACCTGACTGGTTTAACTGGGAACATATCAGCAACCTGACTGGTTTAACTGGGAACATATCAGCAACCTGACTGGTTTAACTGGGAACATATCAGCAACCTGACTGGTTTAACTGGGAACATATCAGCAACCTGACTGGTTTAACTGGGAATATATCAACAACGTGACTGGTTTAACTGGGAACATATCAGTAACCTGACTGGTTTAACTGGGAACATATCAGCAACCTGACTGGTTTAACTGGGAACATGTCAGTAACCTGACTGGTTTAACTGGGAACATATCAGCAACCTGACTGGTTTAACTGGGAACATGTCAGTAACCTGACTGGTTTAACTGGGAACATATCAGTAACCTGACTGGTTTAACTGGGAACATATCAGTAACCTGACTGGTTTAACTGGGAACATATCAGTAACCTGACTGGTTTAACTGGGAACATATCAACAACCTGACTGGTTTAACTGGGAACATATCAGTAACCTGACTGGTTTAACTGGGAACATATCAGTAACCTGACTGGTTTAACTGGGAACATGTCAGTAACCTGACTGGTTTAACTGGGAACATGTCAGTAACCTGACTGGTTTAACTGGGAACATATCAGTAACCGGACTGGTTTAACTGGGAACATATCAGTAACCTGACTGGTTTAACTGGGAACATATCAGTAACCTGACTGGTTTAACTGGGAACATATCAGTAACCTGACTGGTTTAACTGGGAACATGTCAGTAACCTGACTGGTTTAACTGGGAACATGTCAGTAACCTGACTGGTTTAACTGGGAACATGTCAGTAACCTGACTGGTTTAACTGGGAACATGTCAGCAACCTGACTGGTTTAACTGGGAACATATCAGTAACCTGACTGGTTTAACTGGGAACATATCAGTAACCTGACTGGTTTAACTGGGAACATGTCAGTAACCTGACTGGTTTAACTGGGAACATATCAGCAACCTGACTGGTTTAACTGGGAACATGTCAGCAACCTGACTGGTTTAACTGGGAACATATCAGTAACCTGACTGGTTTAACTGGGAACATATCAGCAACCTGACTGGTTTAACTGGGAACATATCAGTAACCTGACTGGTTTAACTGGGAACATGTCAGTAACCTGACTGGTTTAACTGGGAACATATCAGTAACCTGACTGGTTTAACTGGGAACATATCAGTAACCTGACTGGTTTAACTGGGAACATATCAGCAACCTGACTGGTTTAACTGGGAACATATCAGTAACCTGACTGGTTTAACTGGGAACATATCAGCAACCTGACTGGTTTAACTGGGAACATGTCAGTAACCTGACTGGTTTAACTGGGAACATATCAGTAACCTGACTGGTTTAACTGGGAACATGTCAGTAACCTGACTGGTTTAACTGGGAACATGTCAGTAACCTGACTGGTTTAACTGGGAACATATCAGTAACCTGACTGGTTTAACTGGGAACATATCAGCAACCTGACTGGTTTAACTGGGAACATGTCAGCAACCTGACTGGTTTAACTGGGAACATATCAGTAACCTGACTGGTTTAACTGGGAACATATCAGTAACCTGACTGGTTTAACTGGGAACATATCAGCAACCTGACTGGTTTAACTGGGAACATATCAGTAACATGACTGGTTTAACTGGGAACATATCAGTAACCTGACTGGTTTAACTGGGAACATATCAGTAACCTGACTGGTTTAACTGGGAACATGTCAGTAACCTGACTGGTTTAACTGGGAACATATCAGTAACCTGACTGGTTTAACTGGGAACATGTCAGCAACCTGACTGGTTTAACTGGGAACATGTCAGTAACCTGACTGGTTTAACTGGGAACATGTCAGCAACCTGACTGGTTTAACTGGGAACATATCAGTAACCTGACTGGTTTAACTGGGAACATATCAGCAACCTGACTGGTTTAACTGGGAACATATCAGTAACCTGACTGGTTTAACTGGGAACATGTCAGTAACCTGACTGGTTTAACTGGGAACATATCAGTAACCTGACTGGTTTAACTGGGAACATGTCAGCAACCTGACTGGTTTAACTGGGAACATGTCAGTAACCTGACTGGTTTAACTGGGAACATGTCAGTAACCTGACTGGTTTAACTGGGAACATATCAGTAACCTGACTGGTTTAACTGGGAACATGTCAGCAACCTGACTGGTTTAACTGGGAACATGTCAGCAACCTGACTGGTTTAACTGGGAACATGTCAGCAACCTGACTGGTTTAACTGGGAACATGTCAGTAACCTGACTGGTTTAACTGGGAACATATCAGTAACCTGACTGGTTTAACTGGGAACATATCAGCAACGTGACTGGTTTAACTGGGAACATATCAGCAACCTGACTGGTTTAACTGGGAACATGTCAGTAACCTGACTGGTTTAACTGGGAACATATCAGTAACCTGACTGGTTTAACTGGGAACATATCAGCAACGTGACTGGTTTAACTGGGAACATATCAGTAACCTGACTGGTTTAACTGGGAACATATCAGTAACCTGACTGGTTTAACTGGGAACATATCAGCAACCTGACTGGTTTAACTGGGAACATGTCAGTAACCTGACTGGTTTAACTGGGAACATGTCAGTAACCTGACTGGTTTAACTGGGAACATGTCAGTAACCTGACTGGTTTAACTGGGAACATGTCAGTAACCTGACTGGTTTAACTGGGAACATATCAGTAACCTGACTGGTTTAACTGGGAACATATCAGCAACCTGACTGGTTTAACTGGGAACATATCAGTAACCTGACTGGTTTAACTGGGAACATATCAGTAACCTGACTGGTTTAACTGGGAACATATCAGTAACCTGACTGGTTTAACTGGGAACATGTCAGTAACCTGACTGGTTTAACTGGGAACATATCAGTAACCTGACTGGTTTAACTGGGAACATGTCAGTGACCTGACTGGTTTAACTGGGAACATATCAGTAACCTGACTGGTTTAACTGGGAACATATCAGTAACCTGACTGGTTTAACTGGGAACATGTCAGTAACCTGACTGGTTTAACTGGGAACATATCAGTAACCTGACTGGTTTAACTGGGAACATATCAGCAACCTGACTGGTTTAACTGGGAACATATCAGCAACCTGACTGGTTTAACTGGGAACATATCAGTAACCTGACTGGTTTAACTGGGAACATATCAGTAACCTGACTGGTTTAACTGGGAACATATCAGTAACCTGACTGGTTTAACTGGGAACATATCAGTAACCTGACTGGTTTAACTGGGAACATGTCAGTAACCTGACTGGTTTAACTGGGAACATATCAGTAACCTGACTGGTTTAACTGGGAACATATCAGCAACCTGACTGGTTTAACTGGGAACATGTCAGTAACCTGACTGGTTTAACTGGGAACATGTCAGCAACCTGACTGGTTTAACTGGGAACATGTCAGTAACCTGACTGGTTTAACTGGGAACATGTCAGTAACCTGACTGGTTTAACTGGGAACATGTCAGCAACCTGACTGGTTTAACTGGGAACATGTCAGTAACCTGACTGGTTTAACTGGGAACATATCAGCAACCTGACTGGTTTAACTGGGAACATATCAGTAACCTGACTGGTTTAACTGGGAACATATCAGCAACGTGACTGGTTTAACTGGGAACATGTCAGCAACCTGACTGGTTTAACTGGGAACATATCAGTAACCTGACTGGTTTAACTGGGAACATATCAGCAACCTGACTGGTTTAACTGGGAACATATCAGTAACCTGACTGGTTTAACTGGGAACATGTCAGTAACCTGACTGGTTTAACTGGGAACATATCAGCAACCTCACTGGTTTAACTGGGAACATATCAACAACCTGACTGGTTTAACTGGGAACATATCAGCAACCTGACTGGTTTAACTGGGAACATATCAGCAACCTGACTGGTTTAACTGGGAACATATCAGTAACCTGACTGGTTTAACTGGGAACATATCAACAACCTGACTGGTTTAACTGGGAACATATCAGCAACCTGACTGGTTTAACTGGGAACATATCAGCAACCTGACTGGTTTAACTGGGAACATATCAGCAACCTGACTGGTTTAACTGGGAACATATCAGCAACCTGACTGGTTTAACTGGGAACATATCAGCAACCTCACTGGTTTAACTGGGAACATATCAACAACCTGACTGGTTTAACTGGGAACATATCAGTAACCTGACTGGTTTAACTGGGAACATATCAGTAACCTGACTGGTTTAACTGGGAACATATCAGCAACGTGACTGGTTTAACTGGGAACATATCAGCAACCTGACTGGTTTAACTGGGAACATATCAGCAACCTCACTGGTTTAACTGGGAACATATCAGCAACCTGACTGGTTTAACTGGGAACATATCAGCAACCTGACTGGTTTAACTGGGAACATATCAGCAACCTCACTGGTTTAACTGGGAACATATCAACAACCTGACTGGTTTAACTGGGAACATATCAGCAACCTGACTGGTTTAACTGGGAACATATCAGCAACCTGACTGGTTTAACTGGGAACATATCAGCAACCTGACTGGTTTAACTGGGAACATATCAGCAACCTGACTGGTTTAACTGGGAATATATCAACAACGTGACTGGTTTAACTGGGAACATGTCAGCAACCTGACTGGTTTAACTGGGAACATGTCAGTAACCTGACTGGTTTAACTGGGAACATATCAGTAACCTGACTGGTTTAACTGGGAACATATCAGTAACCTGACTGGTTTAACTGGGAACATATCAGTAACCTGACTGGTTTAACTGGGAACATATCAGCAACCTGACTGGTTTAACTGGGAACATATCAGTAACCTGACTGGTTTAACTGGGAACATATCAGCAACGTGACTGGTTTAACTGGGAACATATCAACAACCTGACTGGTTTAACTGGGAACATATCAGTAACGTGACTGGTTTAACTGGGAACATATCAGTAACCTGACTGGTTTAACTGGGAACATATCAGCAACGTGACTGGTTTAACTGGGAACATATCAGCAACGTGACTGGTTTAACTGGGAATATATCAGCAACCTGACTGGTTTAACTGGGAACATATCAGTAACATGACTGGTTTAACTGGGAGCTTCTGGGACACAGGTGGATGCTTGTGATTTTCTGCAACTAAAAGCAGAATCTTTCTGGAAATCCGTGCATTTCTACTTGTAGTGAATAAGACCTTAACACCCAAACCAAGAAATTTTGGACAGAAAAAGTCTTTTTTCATTTAAATTTTTTCAAGTTAAATCTTAAGTAAAAGGATGAAAAGATAGAAACGCTTAGAGCTTTTGTTTCGACCAAAGCGGCAGAATACACAAATAATGTGTGACAGGTTTATTTGGTGGGAAACCGAGCTATATTTGGTAGAAACTCAACCTCTGGAAATGGGCTGTAAAGTTTTGTTAAATTTACTCAAAGACAAAATAGAAGCTGAATTTGTAGACTTTCCCGGAGAAAATAAAATAAAATGTGCTGTTATACTCAGAGGCGAGTGTGTCGGTACCTGTAACCCTCCTCTTTCGGCAGGACAACACTTGTGGGTGAAATATTAGTAAAGAGTCTGACAGGAGACTGCCTCCTGCCCGTCTTCCCATGTTTATACAGAGGATGGTTGTCATAGTCCACCTTGTTAGACACAAAACATCACAACATTTCAGATATCGCACTAAAGACACTTTAACAGCATTAATGATGAATGTGTGACTATGTATGTATCTTATTAAATCTTATAAATAGTTACAGATCACAAATAAAGATGTCTGCTTTGGGATTCCTTCACGTCCAGATTTACTAGTTCTATGAAGCTGCTGAGTAAAAATGTACCGTTGGTGATCATAAAACTATAAGAGTATAACTATAAGATAAATAGAGGATGCACAGGTGGACGACACTTTGTGTTGATTAAAGCTTCTTTAAAACTTCTTAAGTAGACTTTACAGAATATATAGACTTCATAATCATGTATAAAGGGTTTGAAGTAGTAGAAGGGTTAGTGGGAGTGGTATGTCCAGAGGTAGAGGGGTTAGTGGAGGTGGTATGTCCAGAGGTAGAGGGGTTAGTGGAGGTGATATGTCCAGAGGTAGAGGGGTTAGTGGAGGTGGTATGTCCAGAGGTAGAGGGGTTAGTGGAGGTGATATGTCCAGAGGTAGAGGGGTTAGTGGAGGTGATATGTCCAGAGGTAGAGGGGTTAGTGGAGGTGATATGTCCAGAGGTAGAGGGGTTAGTGGAGGTGGTATGTCCAGAGGTAGAGGGGTTAGTGGAGGTGGTATGTCCAGAGGTAGAGGGGTTAGTGGAGGTGATATGTCCAGAGGTAGAGGGGTTAGTGGAGGTGATATGTCCAGAGGTAGAGGGGTTAGTGGAGGTGATATGTCCAGAGGTAGAGGGGTTAGTGGAGGTGATATGTCCAGAGGTAGAGGGGTTAGTGGAGATGATATGTCCAGAGGTAGAGGGGTTAGTGGAGGTGGTATGTCCAGAGGTAGAGGGGTTAGTGGAGGTGGTATGTCCAGAGGTAGAGGGGTTAGTGGAGGTGGTATGTCCAGAGGTAGAGGGGTTAGTGGAGGTGGTATGTCCAGAGGTAGAGGGGTTAGTGGAGGTGGTATGTCCAGAGGTAGAGGGGTTAGTGGAGGTGGTATGTCCAGAGGTAGAGGGGTTAGTGGAGGTGGTATGTCCAGAGGTAGAGGGGTTAGTGGAGGTGATATGTCCAGAGGTAGAGGGGTTAGTGGAGGTGGTATGTCCAGAGGTAGAGGGGTTAGTGGAGGTGATATGTCCAGAGGTAGAGGGGTTAGTGGAGGTGGTATGTCCAGAGGTAGAGGGGTTAGTGGAGGTGGTATGTCCAGAGGTAGAGGGGTTAGTGGAGGTGATATGTCCAGAGGTAGAGGGGTTAGTGGAGGTGGTATGTCCAGAGGTAGAGGGGTTAGTGGAGGTGATATGTCCAGAGGTAGAGGGGTTAGTGGAGGTGATATGTCCAGAGGTAGAGGGGTTAGTGGAGGTGATATGTCCAGAGGTAGAGGGGTTAGTGGAGGTGGTATGTCCAGAGGTAAAGGGGTTAGTGGAGGTGATATGTCCAGAGGTAGAGGGGTTAGTGGAGGTGGTATGTCCAGAGGTAGAGGGGTTAGTGGAGGTGGTATGTCCAGAGGTAGAGGGGTTAGTGGAGGTGGTATGTCCAGAGGTAGAGGGGTTAGTGGAGGTGGTATGTCCAGAGGTAGAGGGGTTAGTGGAGGTGATATGTCCAGAGGTAGAGGGGTTAGTGGAGGTGATATGTCCAGAGGTAGAGGGGTTAGTGGAGGTGATATGTCCAGAGGTAGAGGGGTTAGTGGAGGTGATATGTCCAGAGGTAGAGGGGTTAGTGGAGGTGATATGTCCAGAGGTAGAGGGGTTAGTGGAGGTGGTATGTCCAGAGGTAGAGGGGTTAGTGGAGGTGGTATGTCCAGAGGTAGAGGGGTTAGTGGAGGTGGTATGTCCAGAGGTAGAGGGGTTAGTGGAGGTGGTATGTCCAGAGGTAGAGGGGTTAGTGGAGGTGGTATGTCCAGAGGTAGAGGGGTTAGTGGAGGTGGTATGTCCAGAGGTAGAGGGGTTAGTGGAGGTGGTATGTCCAGAGGTAGAGGGGTTAGTGGAGGTGGTATGTCCAGAGGTAGAGGGGTTAGTGGAGGTGATATGTCCAGAGGTAGAGGGGTTAGTGGAGGTGATATGTCCAGAGGTAAAGGGGTTAGTGGAGGTGGTATGTCCAGAGGTAGAGGGGTTAGTGGAGGTGATATGTCCAGAGGTAGAGGGGTTAGTGGAGGTGGTATGTCCAGAGGTAGAGGGGTTAGTGGAGGTGGTATGTCCAGAGGTAGAGGGGTTAGTGGAGGTGGTATGTCCAGAGGTAGAGGGGTTAGTGGAGGTGATATGTCCAGAGGTAGAGGGGTTAGTGGAGGTGATATGTCCAGAGGTAAAGGGGTTAGTGGAGGTGGTATGTCCAGAGGTAGAGGGGTTAGTGGAGGTGATATGTCCAGAGGTAGAGGGGTTAGTGGTTTAACCTTAACTGAACTAGTTGCTCTTTTTGTAATTTAAGATTTGCACTCAACTTTCCTTAATTGAGTTAAACTGGACAAATATTTCTTTTTAAGAAATAATTATAATCAAGTCTCATCAATTTGCAGCTTGTTCTATGTAGATTTATGGAAAAATATTGAATAGCCTTCTACATTATCATTCATATGTATATGTAGCTTGTATGTTTTATATTTGTATTTTCTTTTATTTCCCAATCTGACCGATTGTCTGCAGTGGATAATCTGGTTTTTTACATTGATGATAAAGTTACCTATCATCTATCCTTCTAAGTTATGATGCTGTTTCAGAGTAAAAGCCGTCATCTTGCTGATACCTGGTAGTCTAACATGGAGAACGAGGGAAGACACTCCAGGATGCGAGACTCAAAGAAGTATGGGAAGATCCACATCATGGGCATGTCAACTTCACCATCACCTGAACAGTTTAATGATGTTATTACTGTTTTCAATCTACTTCATCGCTGAACTCATTTGCTGATCAGATCTAAACCACTAAATCTGACCCGAGCTCTGCAGATTTCTCCATGTTTGTGATATGAGAGAAAAACTGTTGGCTAGCGGCTTCACCAGGCCTCCAAATGGAGGATCAGCCACCATCACCACCTTCTCCCCGCTGAGGAAGGTTTTCAGGACAGAAGCAGAGGTCTGAAACAAGAGAAAAACTAAGACACCCACCGCCAAACATAGAAATCTTTGATGGACTGAACTGTAAAAAGTTCCCTCTTACCTCTCCATCAAAGAAGTGGTGGTTAAACATGTTGTAGTGGCAAAACTCGTCCTGACTGTAGAACTGGGCATATCTGAAATACAATTCAAGACAATTCACATTAACATCACAGCAAACACTGGCTGACTCGTCACCTGGCCAGCTCGCCATCTGGTCCGCTGGCCATGCAGCCGGCTCGCCATCTGGTCCGCTGGCCATGCGGCCGGCTCGCCACCTGGTCCCCTGGCCATGCGGCCGGCTCGCCACCTGGTCCCCTGGCCATGCGGCCGGCTCGCCATCTGGTCCCCTGGCCATGCAGCCGGCTCGCCATCTGGTCCCCTGGCCATGCGGCCGGCTCGCCACCTGGTCCGCTGGCCATGTGGCCGGCTTGTCACCTGGCCGGCTCGCCACCTGGTCCGCTGGCCATGTGGCCGGCTCGCCACCTGGTCCGCTGGCCATGCGGCCGGCTCGCCATCTGGTCCGCTGGCCATGCGGCCGGCTTGCCATCTGGTCCGCTGGCCATGCGGCCGGCTCGCCACCTGGTCCGCTGGCCATGTGGCCGGCTTGTCACCTGGCCGGCTCGCCACCTGGTCCGCTGGCCATGTGGCCAGCTCGCCACCTGGTCCCCTGGCCATGCGGCCGGCTCGCCATCTGGTCCCCTGGCCATGCGGCTGGCTCGCCATGCGGCCGGCTTGTCACCTGGCCGGCTCGCCATCTGGTCCGCTGGCCATGCGGCCGGCTTGTCACCTGGCCGGCTCGCCATCTGGTCCCCTGGCCATGCGGCCGGCTCGCCATCTGGTCCCCTGACCATGCGGCCGGCTCGCCATCTGGTCCCCTGACCATGCGGCCGGCTCGCCATCTGGTCCCCTGACCATGCGGCCGGCTCGCCATCTGGTCCGCTGGCCATGCGGCCGGCTCGCCATCTGGTCCCCTGGCCATGCGGCCGGCTCGCCACCTGGTCCGCTGGCCATGCGGCCGGCTCGCCATCTGGTCCGCTGGCCATGCGGCCGGCTCGCCACCTGGTCCGCTGGCCATGCGGCCGGCTCGCCACCTGGTCCGCTGGCCATGCGGCCGGCTTGTCACCTGGCCATGCGGCCGGCTCGCCACCTGGTCCCCTGGCCATGCGGCCGGCTCGCCATCTGGTCCCCTGACCATGCGGCCGGCTCGTCACCTGGCCATGCGGCCGGCTCGCCATCTGGTCCCCTGGCCATGCGGCCGGCTCGCCATCTGGTCCCCTGACCATGCGGCCGGCTCGCCATCTGGTCCCCTGACCATGCGGCCGGCTCGCCATCTGGTCCGCTGGCCATGCGGCCGGCTCGCCATCTGGTCCCCTGGCCATGCGGCCGGCTCGCCACCTGGTCCGCTGGCCATGCGGCCGGCTCGCCACCTGGTCCGCTGGCCATGCGGCCGGCTCGCCACCTGGTCCGCTGGCCATGCGGCCGGCTCGCCACCTGGTCCGCTGGCCATGCGGCCGGCTCGCCACCTGGTCCGCTGGCCATGCGGCCGGCTCGCCACCTGGTCCGCTGGCCATGCGGCCGGCTCGCCACCTGGTCCGCTGGCCATGCGGCCGGCTCGCCACCTGGTCCGCTGGCCATGCGGCCGGCTCGCCACCTGGTCCGCTGGCCATGCGGCCGGCTCGCCATCTGGTCCGCTGGCCATGCGGCCGGCTCGCCATCTGGTCCGCTGGCCATGCGGCCGGCTCGCCATCTGGTCCGCTGGCCATGCGGCCGGCTCGCCATCTGGTCCGCTGGCCATGCGGCCGGCTCGCCATCTGGTCCGCTGGCCATGCGGCCGGCTCGCCATCTGGTCCGCTGGCCATGCGGCCGGCTCGCCATCTGGTCCGCTGGCCATGTGGCCGGCTTGCCATGCGGCCGGCTTGTCACCTGGCCGGCTTGCCATCTGGTCCGCTTGCCATGTTGCCGGATCGTCACATGGCTGGCTTGTTACCTGGCTGGGTTTGTGATCTGCTTTGTCACCTTGCTAGCTCTTCAGATTCTTTGTCTAGGCAACAAAAAGTGTGCTGCAGGCTGAAGCTTGTAACTGTGAAAACACACCCTTGCTGCACTTCCTACCACATTTTTCTCAAAACCCACGGCAGAGACGTGCAGGCAGCTCAGGTAAGATCTGCAAAATTCTGTTTAACTAATGCCTGAGGAATTAAAGCTTTGTATTATGCAAATATAAGGCTTATCTAACATAAAATGAGCTGCTTTAAAACTTTAAAACATTTTTAACATTTTAAAATGAACTTTGAGTAAAATTGTTATCAAGCAGGTTTTTACAATGCAGGTCTAAAGACTTTCCAGGAAGTTATGGAACTGGTTTAAGGACAGAAAACACTGGAGTTTTGGGGAAGAAAAGTTCATGATTAAGATGTTTTTCCCCAGAAATGGCAGAAAAAGAGCCATCATCGTCTGAAAGTGTCCAGCCAGGAGCTGCTCCAACAGTTCAGACGGGGCTTCTGCCGCCCTCTGCTGGTATTACTGCAGCGGTGCAGGAAAGGATGAGTTTCAGTCCTCTGGACTTCAGCAGCAACAAGCCTGTTCAACCCTTCCCTCCTTCACCAAAACTACAGAGACAGCTGGCCAAAAACGCGCAGCCTTCAAAGGTAAACAGCCTACATATCTCACAGATCCTCCATAAGGAGAAGCTTTTCTACCTCTGGTACACGTTTGTGGAACCACCAAGGTATTTGCACCTAAAAATATTCTTCATACGCTTGTTCCAGTGTATATTTCAATGATAAATCCCAACTGACTTGGATCTGAGCTGCTTCAGAAGCACATTGTCTCCTTCCATTGATAAATTTGCAAATAATAAATACTAGGGCTGGTGATCGATTTAATTGATTAATTCAAATTTGCTGTTGATGAAGATTTATTTTTATGAAAGTCTGGATTTTTTTGCCCCGCCACCACCTTTTGGGCTTCCGTAGCTTATAGTGATGTCAGCGCACTCCCTCCCGCTAGTTTCCCACAGAAACGCTTAACACAACAACATGGCAGCTAGCGACGTACAACAAATCTCCCCTCCACGTTTCCATCACATTTTGTTGCAAATTAAAACCATATTTGTAATTTTCGACCAAAAACAATTGTGATTTGTGGGTGTTTCCATTGAACAATGTTTAGCACATTAGGATCAAGTTTTGTAATTGCGGTTAATGCAAAGTGGGCACTTAGTGTTATTTTGTCAGTTTTTTACTTGCTGCGGAGAATTTGCTTCGGACTTTCGAAGCTTTTCTCCCTCATTTTCTTTTCTAAAACTCTGAAATTGGCTGTTGTTTATTTCACACAGCGCCATCTTTACAGGTAATTAACTGGTCACGTCCCCCAACGTCACGTCCCCCTACGTCACAACGCCCACGTCACGACACCCACGTCACGTCTCCCCACGTCACGTTGTCACGTCCCCCACGTCACGTTGTCACGTCCCCCACGTCACAACCATGTCATGTCGTCACGTCCCCCACGTCACAACCCCCACGTCACGCCCCCCCCCATGTCACGTTGTCACATCCCCCACGTCACGCCCCCCCCATGTCACGTCGTCACGTCCCCCACGTCACGTCCCCCTACGTCACAAACCCCACGTCACGCCCCCCTATGTCACGTTGTCACATCCCCCACGTCACAACCATGTCACGTCGTCACAACCCCCACGTCACGTCCCCCACGTCACGCCCCCCCATGTCACGTTGTCACATCCCCCACGTCACAACCATGTCACGTCGTCACAACCCCCACGTCATGTCCCCCACGTCACGCCCCCCTATGTCACGTTGTCACATCCCCCACGTCACAACCATGTCACGTCGTCACAACCCCCACGTCATGTCCCCCACGTCACGCCCCCCCTATGTCACGTTGTCACATCCCCCACGTCACAACCATGTCACGTCGTCACGTCCCCCACGTCACGTCCCCCTACGTCACAACCCCCACGTCACGCCCCCCTATGTCACGTTGTCACATCCCCCACGTCACAACCATGTCACGTCGTCACGTCCCCCACGTCACGTCCCCCTACGTCACGCCCCCCCATGTCACGTTGTCACATCCCCCACGTCACAACCATGTCACG
Source organism: Telmatherina bonti (assembly GCF_933228915.1). NCBI lineage: Eukaryota > Metazoa > Chordata > Actinopteri > Atheriniformes > Telmatherinidae > Telmatherina > Telmatherina bonti. Next base: position 918,086 of record NC_136616.1, on the reverse strand, counting down.
CTGTCACGTCCCCCACGTCACAACCATGTCACGTCGTCACGCCCCCCATGTCACGTCCCCCCATGTCACGTCGTCACTTCCCCCACGTCACAACCCCCACGTCATGTTCCCCCACATCACGACAATTTTCTCTAAACACACGTTAAATGTAAAGAACCTTTCATTTTTATTCCCTCATTGCCAATGTGGGAAATTGTTTTGGTTATTTAATGTCAAAATACAAAAATCCGTATTTTCTTCCCAGAGGAGGCACTTTGATTTATTAAGTTATTAGTTTTTTTTATTTTAGAATAAAGTTCCACAAGTGAAGTGAGACCTTTAATTAAATGTATTATAAAAAGTTGAAAACTATCTTACAGTGGAAAGTGAAAACATGATGTTTCTTATAATCTTATTTAACAGCTTGTTTAGTTGCACTTTAAATCCAGCTAAACTCCTATACCGACTGCGATAAAAGCATGTTTGAAAAAGAATCATTTTTGACGTTTTTTTCTTTACAGTAAGGTGACTAAAATCAGAAATCGGATTTGGTTTAAAAAAAAAAAAAGGGAGATTTTATTTTTCGGCCGTATCGCCCAGCTCTAATAACGACACAGCACGTTTTTCCCTTTTAGTCTGAACAAGAATCGCACCTGGAACGTGGAAAAGTGGAATGTTTTACATATAATGGAACTGATGCGATTCAGAGGTGGGAAAAGGATAAAATAGCCAACACACACTTTTAGCGTGTTGAAGACGGGTGAGCGGGGCTTCCCAGCATGCTCGGCGTGGGTTTAGCAGCCTCATTTAAATGTTGTGATATGGTACCGACCCGGTACCGACCCGCACCGAGCTAAATGTGGATCAATATGGGTTGGGAATGTGGGTCGGGAATGTGGGTCAGGAATGTGGGTCAGGAATGTGGGTCAGGAATGTGGGTCAGGAATGTGGCGTTCCCTTCAGGAGCAGCTGTCCAGACGGATGGAAGAGCTGAAAGCTGAAAGCTGCAGGACCGAGGTCCACATCCACTCTCTGAAGAAACGGAAGGCTGATCTGACAGTAAGTCTGACAGGGTTGATCAGATACCTGCTGATACATCATCAGTACAGGTGATGATGATGGCCGTGATGATGGTGGTGATGGAGGTGATGAAGATGGTGATGATGGAGGTGATGAAGATGGTGATGATGGAGGTGATGAAAATGGTGATGATGGAGGTGATGGAGGTGATGAAGATGGTGGTGATGGAGGTGATGAAGATGGTGATGATGGAGGTGATGAAGATGGTGATGATGGAGGTGATGGAGGTGATGAAGATGGTGATGGTGGTGATGGAGGTGATGAAGATGGTGATGATGGAGGTGATGAAGATGGTGATGGTGGTGATGAAGATGGTGATGATGAAGATGGTGATGAAGATGGTGATGATGGAGGTGATGATGGAGGTGATGAAGATGGTGATGGTGATGATGGAGGTGATGAAGATGGTGATGGTGGTGATGAAGATGGTGATGATGAAGATGGTGATGGTGGTGATGAAGATGGTGATGATGGAGGTGATGAAGATGGTGATGATGGAGGTGATGAAGATGGTGATGATGGAGGTGATGAAGATGGTGATGGTGGTGATGAAGATGGTGATGATGAAGATGGTGATGGTGGTGATGAAGATGGTGATGATGGAGGTGATGAAGATGGTGATGGTGGTGATGAAGATGGTGATGGTGGTGATGGAGGTGATGAAGATGGTGATGGTGGTGATGAAGATGGTGATGATGAAGATGGTGATGGTGGTGATGATGATGGTGATGATGGAGGTGATGAAGATGGTGATGATGGAGGTGATGAAGATGGTGATGGTGGTGATGAAGATGGTGATGATGAAGATGGTGATGGTGGTGATGATGATGGTGATGATGGAGGTGATGAAGATGGTGATGATGGAGGTGATGAAGATGGTGATGGAGGTGATGAAGATGGTGATGATGGAGGTGATGAAGATGGTGGTGATGAAGATGTGATGATGGAGGTGGTGATGGTGATGATGAAGATGGTGATGATGGAGGTGATGAAGATGGTGATGATGGAGGTGATGAAGATAGTGATGATGGAGGTGATGAAGATGGTGATGATGGAGGTGATGAAGATGGTGATGATGGAGGTGATGAAGATGGTGATGATGGAGGTGATGAAGATGGTGATGATGGAGGTGATGATGATGGTGATGATGGAGGTGATGATGATGGAGGTGATGAAGATGGTGATGATGGAGGTGATGAAGATGGTGATGAAGATGGTGATGATGGAGGTGATGAAGATGGTGATGATGGAGGTGATGAAGATGGTGATGGTGGTGATGATGGAGGTGATGAAGATGGTGATGATGGAGGTGATGAAGATGGTGATGATGGAGGTGATGAAGATGGTGATGATGGAGGTGATGATGGTGATGATGAAGATGGTGATGATGGAGGTGGTGAAGATGGTGACGATGGAGGCGATGAAGATGGTGATGATGGAGGTGATGAAGATGGTGACGATGGAGGCGATGAAGATGGTGATGATGGAGGTGATGATGATGGTGATGATGGAGGTGATGAAGATGGTGATGATGGAGGTGATGAAGATGGTGATGGTGGTGATGAAGATGGTGATGATGGAGGTGATGAAGATGGTGATGATGGAGGTGATGAAGATGGTGATGATGGAGGTGATGAAGATGGTGATGATGGAGGTGATGATGATGGTGATGATGGAGGTGATGATGATAGTGATGATGGAGGTGATGAAGATGGTGATGATGGAGGTGATGAAGATGGTGCTGATGGAGGTGGTGAAGATGGTGATGATGATGGTGATGATGGAGGTGATGAAGATAGTGATGATGGAGGTGATGATGATGGTGACGATGGAGGTGATGATGATGGTGATGATGGAGGTGATGAAGATAGTGATGATGGAGGTGGTGAAGATGGTGACGATGGAGGTGATGAAGATAGTGATGATGGAGGTGATGATGATGGTGATGATGGAGGTGATGATGATAGTGATGATGATGGTGATGATGGAGGTGATGATGATGGTGATGATGGAGGTGATGATGATAGTGATGATGGAGGTGATGAAGATAGTGATGATGGAGGTGATGATGATGGTGATGATGGAGGTGATGATGATGGTGATGATGGAGGTGATGATGATAGTGATGATGGAGGTGATGAAGATAGTGATGATGGAGGTGGTGAAGATGGTGACGATGGAGGTGATGAAGATAGTGATGATGGAGGTGATGATGATGGTGATGATGGAGGTGATGAAGATAGTGATGATGGAGGTGGTGAAGATGGTGACGATGGAGGTGATGAAGATAGTGATGATGGAGGTGATGATGATGGTGATGATGGAGGTGATGATGATAGTGATGATGGAGGTGATGATGATGGTGATGATGGAGGTGATGATGATGGTGATGATGGAGGTGATGATGATAGTGATGATGGAGGTGATGATGATGGTGATGATGGAGGTGATGATGATGGTGATGATGGAGGTGATGATGATGGTGATGATGGAGGTGATGAAGATAGTGATGATGGAGGTGGTGAAGATGGTGACGATGGAGGTGATGAAGATAGTGATGATGGAGGTGATGATGATAGTGATGATGGAGGTGGTGATGATGGTGATGATGGAGGTGATGAAGATAGTGATGATGGAGGTGATGATGATGGTGATGATGGAGGTGATGATGATGGTGATGATGGAGGTGATGATGATAGTGATGATGGAGGTGATGATGATGGTGATGATGGAGGTGATGATGATGGTGATGATGGAGGTGATGATGATAGTGATGATGGAGGTGATGAAGATAGTGATGATGGAGGTGATGAAGATAGTGATGATGGAGGTGATGATGATGGTGACGATGGAGGTGATGATGATGGTGATGATGGAGGTGATGAAGATAGTGATGATGGAGGTGGTGAAGATGGTGACGATGGAGGTGATGAAGATAGTGATGATGGAGGTGATGATGATAGTGATGATGGAGGTGATGATGATAGTGATGATGGAGGTGATGAAGATAGTGACGATGGAGGTGATGATGATAGTGATGATGGAGGTGATGAAGATAGTGATGATGGAGGTGATGATGATAGTGATGATGGAGGTGATGATGATAGTGATGATGGAGGTGATGATGATAGTGATGATGGAGGTGATGATGATAGTGATGATGGAGGTGATGAAGATAGTGATGATGGAGGTGATGATGATAGTGATGATGGAGGTGATGATGATGGTGATGATGGAGGTGATGATGATAGTGATGATGGAGGTGATGATGATAGTGATGATGGAGGTGATGATGATAGTGATGATGGAGGTGATGATGATAGTGATGATGGAGGTGATGAAGATAGTGATGATGGAGGTGATGATGATAGTGATGATGGAGGTGATGAAGATAGTGATGATGGAGGTGATGATGATAGTGATGATGGAGGTGATGATGATAGTGATGATGGAGGTGATGATGATAGTGATGATGGAGGTGATGATGATAGTGATGATGGAGGTGATGAAGATAGTGATGATGGAGGTGATGATGATAGTGATGATGGAGGTGATGATGATAGTGATGATGGAGGTGATGAAGATAGTGATGATGGAGGTGATGATGATAGTGATGATGGAGGTGATGATGATGGTGATGATGGAGGTGATGATGATAGTGATGATGGAGGTGATGATGATAGTGATGATGGAGGTGATGAAGATGGTGATGATGGAGGTGATGAAGATGGTGCTGATGGAGGTGATGATAGTGATGATGGAGGTGATGATGATGGTGATGATGGAGGTGATGATGGTGATGATGGAGGTGATGAAGATAGTGATGATGGAGGTGATGATGATGGTGATGATGGAGGTGATGATGATGGTGATGATGGAGGTGATGAAGATGGTGCTGATGGAGGTGATGATAGTGATGATGGAGGTGATGATGATGGTGATGATGGAGGTGATGATGGTGATGATGGAGGTGATGAAGATAGTGATGATGGAGGTGATGATGATGGTGATGATGGAGGTGATGAAGATAGTGATGATGGAGGTGATGAAGATAGTGATGATGGAGGTGATGAAGATAGTGATGATGGAGGTGATGATGATGGTGATGACGAGGTGGTGAAGGTGATTGTGATGATCCTGATGATGCTGTTGACAGTCAGGATGATGATGATGATGATGTGTAACTGCCTCTCTAGCGGACCACTGACATGATGAAGCAGCAGGTTCAGGAACACTTCCAGAACATGCAGGACATCCTGAAGCAGGACGAATTGGCCGTGCTGGACTCTCTGGACCTGGACCTGAGACAGACACGGACCAGGCTGGACCAGCTTGTTAAGAAGTGGGTCCAGCATCAGGACCACGTCACAAAGAGCATCAGCATGACTCAGAGAGCTCTAAACAGGAACGAGGAGGACGACAGAGAGGTCAGATTTTCTGTTTCTGTTTCTCCACATCTGGAGGCGACTGATTCTAACACAAAGTTTTCTTTCATCTAAAGGGTCAGTCTGAAGGTCTCAGGTAAAGAACCGCCGCAGGGAATATTTACCAAAAGGATCACATCGCACCTCGTTTATAATCCTGACAATCATTCTTCCAGTCCAAAAAGACCTGACCCTTCTGAGAGGACGATCCGACTGAATGAAGACAGATTTGAGAAGCTTCTAAAGACACTTTCCTCCATGTCCAGGAGCCTGAAGGTCCAGTTGCAGAGGAAGACCTTACAGCTGGGTAGGACCAGTATTTCTACACCCAGCATACGCTGATAGAGGCTACACAAACCTGAAATATCCCCTCGTAGGCCGATGCACCTCACGTTTGTCTTCATTTTATACATCAGACCAGTTCCCAGACCAGTTCCCAGACCGGTTCGTTCCCAGACCGGTTCGTTCCCAGACCAGTTCCCAGACCGGTTCGTTCCCAGACCGGTTCGTTCCCAGACCAGTTACCAGGCCGGTTTCCAGGCCAGTTCCCAGATCGGTTCCCAGACAGGTTCCAAGACCGGTTCCAAGACAGGTTCCCAGACCTGATACCAGACCAAGACCCAGACCGGTTTAAAACTGGTTCCCAGACCGGTTCCCAGACCAGTTCCAGTGGAGACATCTAGTCCACTGGTGGAGACATCTTGTCCTCTAGTGGAGACATCTAGTCCAGTGGTGGAGACATCTAGTCCACTAGTGGAGACATCTAGTCCAGTGGTGGAGACATCTTGTCCTCTAGTGGAGACATCTAGTCCACTAGTGGAGACATCTAGTCCACTGGTGGAGACATCTAGTCCAGTGGTGGAGACATCTAGTCCTCTAGTGGAGACATCTAGTCCAGTGGTGGAGACATCTAGTCCACTAGTGGAGACATCTAGTCCACTAGTGGAGACATCCAGTCCTCTAGTGGAGACATCTAGTCCAGTGGTGGAGACATCTAGTCCACTAGTGGAGACATCTAGTCCAGTGGTGGAGACATCTAGTCCTCTAGTGGAGACATCTAGTCCACTAGTGGAGACATGTAGTCCAGTGGTGGAGACATCTAGTCCTCTAGTGGAGACTTCTAGTCCACTAGTGGAGACATCTAGTCCTCTAGTGGAGACATCTAGTCCACTAGTGGAGACATGTAGTCCAGTGGTGGAGACATCTAGTCCTCTAGTGGAGACTTCTAGTCCACTAGTGGAGACATCTAGTCCTCTAGTGGAGACATCTAGTCCTCTACTGGAGACATCTAGTCCAGTGGTGGAGACATCTAGTCCTCTAGTGGAGACATCTAGTCCAGTGGTGGAGACATCTAGTCCTCTAGAGAGAGACATCTAGTCCTCTAGTGGAGACATCTAGTCCAGTGGTGGAGACATCTAGTCCTCTAGTGGAGACTTCTAGTCCACTAGTGGAGACATCTAGTCCTCTAGTGGAGACATCTAGTCCTCTACTGGAGACATCTAGTCCACTAGTGGAGACATCCAGTCCTCTAGTGGAGACATCTAGTCCACTAGTGGAGACATCTAGTCCACTAGTGGAGACATCTAGTCCTCTAGTGGAGACATCTAGTCCACTAGTGGAGACATCTAGTCCTCTAGTGGAGACATCTAGTCCAGTGGTGGAGACATCTAGTCCTCTAGTGAAGACTTCTAGTCCACTAGTGGAGACATCTAGTCCTCTACTGGAGACATCTAGTCCAGTGGTGGAGACATCTAGTCCTCTAGTGGAGACATCTAGTCCTCTAGTGAAGACATCTAGTCCACTAGTGGAGACATCTAGTCCTCTAGTGGAGACATCTAGTCCACTAGTGGAGACATCTAGTCCTCTAGTGGAGACTTCTAGTCCACTAGTGGAGACATCTAGTCCTCTAGTGGAGACTTCTAGTCGACACGCGTGTTCTCCATCTAGTCCAGTGGTGGAGACATCTAGTCCTCTAGTGGAGACATCTAGTCCACTAGTGGAGACATCTAGTCCTCTAGTGGAGACATCTAGTCCAGTGGTGGAGACATCTAGTCCTCTAGTGGAGACATCTAGTCCTCTAGTGGAGACATCTAGTCCTCTAGTGGAGACATCTAGTCCAGTGGTGGAGACATCTAGTCCTCTAGTGGAGACTTCTAGTCCACTAGTGGAGACATCTAGTCCAGTGGTGGAGACATCTAGTCCTCTAGTGGAGACATCTAGTCCTCTAGTGGAGACATCTAGTCCTCTAGTGGAGACATCTAGTCCACTAGTGGAGACATCTAGTCCTCTAGTGGAGACATCTAGTCCACTAGTGGAGACATCTAGTCCTCTAGTGGAGACATCTAGTCCAGTGGTGGAGACATCTAGTCCACTAGTGGAGACATCTAGTCCTCTAGTGGAGACATCTAGTCCTCTAGTGGAGACATCTAGTCCTCTAGTGGAGACATCTAGTCCACTAGTGGAGACATCTAGTCCACTAGTGGAGACATCTAGTCCTCTAGTGGAGACATCTAGTCCACTAGTGGAGACATCTAGTCCTCTAGTGGAGACATCTAGTCCTCTAGTGGAGACATCTAGTCCACTAGTGGAGACATCTAGTCCTCTAGTGGAGACATCTAGTCCACTAGTGGAGACATCTAGTCCACTAGTGGACACATCTAGTCCTCTAGTGGAGACATCTAGTCCTCTAGTGGAGACATCTAGTCCACTAGTGGAGACATCTAGTCCTCTAGTGGAGACATCTAGTCCAGTGGTGGAGACATCTAGTCCTCTAGTGGAGACATCTAGTCCTCTAGTGGAGACATCTAGTCCACTAGTGGAGACATCTAGTCCTCTAGTGGAGACATCTAGTCCAGTGGTGGAGACATCTAGTCCTCTAGTGGAGACATCTAGTCCTCTAGTGGAGACATCTAGTCCACTAGTGGACACATCTAGTCCTCTAGTGGAGACATCTAGTCCTCTAGTGGAGACATCTAGTCCACTAGTGGAGACATCTAGTCCTCTAGTGGAGACATCTAGTCCACTAGTGGAGACATCTAGTCCACTAGTGGAGACATCTAGTCCACTAGTGGAGACATCTAGTCCTCTAGTGGAGACATCTAGTCCACTAGTGGAGACATCTAGTCCACTAGTGGACACATCTAGTCCTCTAGTGGAGACATCTAGTCCTCTAGTGGAGACATCTAGTCCACTAGTGGAGACATCTAGTCCACTAGTGGAGACATCTAGTCCTCTAGTGGAGACATCTAGTCCTCTAGTGGAGACATCTAGTCCACTGGTGGAGACATCTAGTCCTCTAGTGGAGACATCTAGTCCTCTAGTGGAGACATCTAGTCCACTAGTGGAGACATCTAGTCCACTAGTGGAGACATCTAGTCCTCTAGTGGAGACATCTAGTCCACTAGTGGAGACATCTAGTCCACTAGTGGAGACATCTAGTCCACTAGTGGAGACATCTAGTCCTCTTTACGAAAGTCGACACACGTGTTCTCCATGACAGGGCGAACCAAAGATCCTCTTTCCATCATGGTGGAAAGTCGACAGGAAGGCGGCCATTTTAGGTCAAAGTCGCCATTTTGGCGTTTTACTCACCTCGTATTTGAACGAACTCGTCCTGGAGTTTTCAGGAGGCATGTGGGATTAAAAACTGTGGGCGTGTCGGAGGGGCGGGGCTTCAAAGTTTGATGTCTCGCCATGAAAAACTAAAGTCACATACCTCCCACATGAAAGCACAAATCGGCACTAAATTTGTCCCATCCTGAACAAACGGATGAATAAGTGATCATGTCTCTGGTTTCACACAGCTTTGCTGTTTGTCCTCCTCGTCTCCCTGACATGGTTATCTTTGGAAGTAGAGGTTCATACCATGTCACGTGTTTGATTCCAGATTCCTCCCCCGCTGCCATTGAAAGACAGACTTGCCATTCGCAGATTGTGGTGACCTCTAAGGGGCGCCGCTTATTCTTCACCGGCTCTGCTCGTCTGGGTCCAGAACACCCTCTCCAGTTTGACAAGGTGTGCTGTGCGCTGGGGTCGTCTCCCATCACCGCCGGTCAGCGGTACTTGGAAGTGGACGTCCGCTGCTGCTCCGCCTGGGCAGTGGGCGTGGCCTACAGCAGCCTGAAGAGGAAGGGCCGGGACAAGGACGCCAAGCTGGGCCGCAACAGGAACTCCTGGTGCGTGGAGCTCAGGAACAAGAATCTGTCAGCGTGGCATAACGACCGGAATGTGGCGTGTGGAGGAGTGGGGGCGGGTCCCGTGGGGAGGGTGGGGGTGTGGGTGGATTATGAGAAGGGTGAGCTGATGTTTTATGATGCAGACACGATGAACGTCCTCCAGATGTTCTCTGCAGCGGTGGCACCGCTGTTCGACAGGGTTCACCACCACTTCACCGAACCTTTGTACCCTGCCATACGCTTCCTGAGACCGCCGGAGAACCAGGTCTGGCCGAACCACCTGGAGTTCTCCCAGTTCACCTCTGCATGATGCTGAAGACATCAATCCCAACACCTGCACCGAGGGTTAGATTCCTGGCTGCACCCAGGACCACCTGGAACCCATCGTGATCTTCATTGATGTCTTTCTAACACGTCTCTCAGCAGAAAGTCTGCTTAACAAAGACGGGGGGAACTTTATATTTTATTTGGATCCAATTAACTTCCCGGACTCTGACAGGTAATATGTAGAGCATTACTACGAAGTGGTAGCTTAGAAAAAGAAACATATACGTGATGTGTTGCATTGACATTCGGATGCAGGGGAGACAACAGGAGACAGCAGGGACCCACGATGGGCAACTTGCCTGAAATCAATGTCCAGCAGTAGACTCGTCATTTTCTGGTGTTTTGGCTCCAAATTCCTCAGTTTGATCAGTTCCTGAAGCCTGAAGCAGATGACAACCGTCAATACAAATTAATCAATACAGATCAATGCAAACTGCTTCCAAAGGTTTCAATTCTAACATGGAACATTGAACCTGGAACATGTCAAATGTAAAGTGTAGCAAACTGCTGTCCATATGAAGCCTTTTCCTCATGATTAATAAGATCAAAGTAAACCATCAAGTATTCTGAGCTTCTGTGTTGCCATAGTAACAAAACATCCTCTAAGTCCAGTGTTTGGTGGATTATTTGTTCACCTGTTGACTATAAATCAGACACTGTAGAAAATTTTTATAAGGTTTTGTAAAAATAAAAATAAGTTTTATTTTTAGCACATTACTTTTGAAATGAAATCCCAAAGTTTTACAATGAGCAGAATAAAAGCCACAATAAATAAAAAAATTATCAGTAATAGAAACAGAAACAACAGCACCAAATAACAAAATTACAGAAATTGGCCATAAGAAATTGTTTTAGAAAGGAAAGCTTTCAGTCCTTTCCTCAAGGAGTCCTGGGGGGCATTCCACAGGCGGTTCTTATCGTTTTAAATCGTGTCCTGAGCAGGAGCAGGACACCGGTGAAGGTGCCGTTTGGCTGCCCGGGTCCCGGTGGAGGTGCCGTTTGGCTGACCGGGTTCCGGTGAAGGTGCCGTTTGGCTGCCCGGGTCCCGGTGGAGGTGCCGTTTGGCTGCCTGGGTCCCGGTGGAGGTGCCGTTTGGCTGCCCGGGTCCCGGTGGAGGTGCCGTTTGGCTGCCCGGGTCCCGGTGGAGGTGCCGTTTGGCTGACCGGGTTCCGGTGAAGGTGCCGTTTGGCTGCCCGGGTCCCGGTGAAGGTGCCGTTTGGCTGCCCGGGTCCCGGTGGAGGTGCCGTATGGCTGCCCGGGTCCCGGTGAAGGTGCCGTTTGGCTGCCCGGGTCCCGGTGGAGGTGCCGTATGGCTGCCCGGGTCCCAGTGGAGGTGCCGTATGGCTGCCCGGGTCCCGGTGGAGGTGCCGTTTGGCTGACCGGGTTCCGGTGAAGGTGCCGTTTGGCTGCCCGGGTCCCGGTGAAGGTGCCGTTTGGCTGCCCGGGTCCCGGTGGAGGTGCCGTATGGCTGCCCGGGTCCCGGTGAAGGTGCCGTTTGGCTGCCCGGGTCCCGGTGGAGGTGCCGTATGGCTGCCCGGGTCCCAGTGGAGGTGCCGTATGGCTGCCCGGGTCCCGGTGGAGGTGCTGTTTGGCTGACCGGGTTCCGGTGGAGGTGCCGTTTGGCTGCCCGGGTCCCGGTGGAGGTGCTGTTTGGCTGACCGGGTTCCGGTCAAGGTGCCGTATGGCTGCCCGGGTCCCGGTGAAGGTGCCGTTTGGCTGCCCGGGTCCTGGTGGAGGTGCCGTTTGGCTGCCCGGGTCCCGGTGGAGGTGCCGTATGGCTGCCCGGGTCCGGGTGGAGGTGCCGTTTGACTGCCCGGGTCCCGGTGGAGGTGCCGTTTGGCTGCCCGGGTCCTGGTGGAGGTGCCGTATGGCTGCCCGGGTCCGGGTGGAGGTGCCATTTGGCTGCCCGGGTCCCCGTGAAGGTGCCGTTTGGCTGCCCGGGTCCCGGTGGAGGTGCCGTATGGCTGCCCGGGTCCGGGTGGAGGTGCCGTTTGACTGCCCGGGTCCCGGTGGAGGTGCCGTTTGGCTGCCCGGGTCCTGGTGGAGGTGCCGTATGGCTTCCCGGGTCCGGGTGGAGGTGCCATTTGGCTGCCCGGGTCCCCGTGAAGGTGCCGTTTGACTGCCCGGGTCCCGGTGGAGGTGCCGTTTGGCTGACCGGGTCCCGGTGGAGGTGCCGTATGGCTGCCCGGGTCCCGGTGAAGGTGCCGTTTGGCTTCCCGGGTCCTGGTGGAGGTGCCGTATGGCTGTCTGGGTCCCGGTGGAGGTGCCGTTTGGCTGACCGGGTCCCGGTGGAGGTGCCGTTTGGCTGACCGGGTCCCGGTGAAGGTGCCGTTTGGCTGTCCGGGTCCCGGCGAAGGTGCCGTTTGGCTGTCCGGGTCCCGGTGGAGGTGCCGTTTGGCTGACCGGGTCCCGGTGAAGGTGCCGTTTGGCTGACCGGGTCCCGGTGAAGGTGCCGTTTGGCTGCCCGGGTCCCGGTGGAGGTGCCCTTTGGCTGCCCGGGTCCCGGTGGAGGTGCCCTTTGGCTGCCCGGGTCCCGGTGGAGGTGCCGTATGGCTGCCCGGGTCCCGGTGGAGGTGCCGTATGGCTGCCCGGGTCCCGGTGGAGGTGCCGTATGGCTGCCCGGGTCCGGGTGGAGGTGCCGTTTGGCTGTCCGGGTCCTGGTGAAGGTGCCGTTTGGCTGTCCGGGTCCCGGTGAAGGTGCCGTTTGGCTGTCCGGGTCCCGGTGAAGGTGCCGTTTGGCTGTCCGGGTCCCGGTGGAGGTGCCGTTTGGCTGTCCGGGTCCCGGTGAAGGTGCCGTTTGGCTGTCTGGGTCCCGGTGAAGGTGCCGTTTGGCTGTCTGGGTCCCGGTGAAGGTGCCGTTTGGCTGTCCGGGTCCCGGTGAAGGTGCTGTTTGGTTGACCGGGGTGAGATGTTGAAAGAAGTACGTTTTTTCCAGATTGAGGTGACTTTAAAAGGATAGGTGGGGTCAAACTTTACCTCGAGGGAGAGGAATTGTTTGACCTGTGCAATATAGAAAACGCCTATATTCGTCATATTGGAGTATCCTGTTGTCACCCAGGTGTTTTTAGCTGTGGGCGGGGTTTTCTCCCTCCTCCTCGACTCTGTGCCGCTTTGCACAGAGAGTTAAAGCAAGCGCACCTCGTTACGTACATAACGTGAGCTACGTGCTACGTCATGAGAGGCAGCGTGGAGCCACTGTTGCCAACTTGGTGACTTTCTCACTAAATCTGGCGACTTTCTTTGTGAAAAGCAACAAATCTAGCGACTTTTACCGGAGTTATTGGAGACTTTCCTGGTGTTTTGGCAACTGACTTTAAAGCGCATATTGTAAAGTTATTGTTATGAACGAGAGTCTCTCCCCGTCCTAAAGCACTCAGTCGCTCCGGCTGCAGCTGCAGCCAGTCAGAGGAGCAGAGAGGACTCCTGCACGACTCCACCTACAGTCACAATGAACAGCCACATCCGCCACTGATCCCGCTCTGGATTACAGAGTGGGACGTAAATTACAACGTTTTTCACGTCACGCAAAAATAATTCATTCTATTTGATTACATTCACAGCCTCTGTCACTTACTCACCTCATCCACTGTGTGTGACACAAGCATATTTATCTAGCTCCTCATGTCTCTAGAAAGTACAGAAAGCAGTGGGAATCAAATCCTGAATTAAAAGCTGGCTGAAGCCGTTTATTGGAGACGATACGAGGACATTCTGCCTGTATTATAAGACTGATTTCTACGCTAAAATCTGCGATTAATAAAAATACACGACAACTCAAAAACGTATCCATAAAGCAAAGCCTTATAATAGTTCATCATTTGAAAAGTCCCCCCTAGAGCACCTATTTTGCATTTATTACATCATGCAAAGTCACTTTATTTTGTTTTAAAATGACATGTTTCTGCCGCTGCTTTAACTGTTCAATAAATACGGTTTTGATCAATTTGCTTCATTAAAATTTCATCCTTTTGGCATGAATGTTTAAAATCAGCATATCTTAATGTAGTATGAACAATTGTGTTTTAATGGAGACACAAAATCATCTCACTGATGTGATTGTATGCACCAAAGCATTCATTCAAGGCTAAGGTAAATATCGAGATATATATCGTATATCATGACATGCCATAAAAATATCGGGATATTACTAAAAGGTCATATCGCCCAGCCCTAGGGTGGGTGTTCCATTTTAAATGTTTTTGAGCCATTTAACAACAGGAAGTTTAGATCCACATCTTTATCTCCTCTAGGAGGAGCTGAGACAGGAGACAGAGGATTGGGGGATTTGTAGAGCTGTGTGTCATCAGCATAGCAATCAAAGTTAATTCCATGCTTACCGACGATACTGCAGAGGGGGAACATGTACCAAGTGAAGAGGCAAGGACCAAGCCCTGGGGGACCACAGGTGATAGTGTGAGGTCTGGATTTAGTGTCTCCTAAGACCACGTACTCGGTCCAATGAGTGAGGTGGGAGTGGAACCAGAACACGGCAGTGCCAGTGGAACCAGCGCATGGAACCAGTGCAGGGCAGTGCCAGTGGAACCAGCCCAGGGCAGTGCCAGTGGAACCAGCGCAGGGCAGTGCCAGTGGAACCAGCGCAGGGCAGTGCCAGTGGAACCAGCCCAGGGCAGTGCCAGTGGAACCAGCCCAGGGCAGGGCCAGTGGAACCAGCCCAGGGCAGTGCCAGTGGAACCAGCGCAGGGCAGTGCCAGTGGAACCAGCCCAGGGCAGGGCCAGTGGAACCAGCCCAGGGCAGTGCCAGTGGAACCAGCCCAGGGCAGGGCCAGTGGAACCAGCCCAGGGCAGTGCCAGTGGAACCAGCCCAGGGCAGTGCCAGTGGAACCAGCCCAGGGCAGTGCCAGTGGAACCAGCCCAGGGCAGGGCCAGTGGAACCAGCCCAGGGCAGTGCCAGTGGAACCAGCCCAGGGCAGGGCCAGTGGAACCAGCGCAGGGCAGTGCCAGTGGAACCAGCCCAGGGCAGGGCCAGTGGAACCAGCCCAGGGCAGGGCCATTGGAACCAGCCCAGGGCAGGGCCAGTGGAACCAGCCCAGGGCAGGGCCAGTGGAACCAGCGCAGGGCAGGGCCAGTGGAACCAGCGCAGGGCAGTGCCAGTGGAACCAGCGCAGGGCAGTGCCAGTGGAACCAGCGCAGGGCAGTGCCAGTGGAACCAGCCCAGGGCAGGGCCAGTGGAACCAGCCCAGGGCAGTGCCAGTGGAACCAGCGCAGGGCAGTGCCAGTGGAACCAGCCCAGGGCAGTGCCAGTGGAACCAGCCCAGGGCAGGGCCAGTGGAACCAGCGCAGGGCAGTGCCAGTGGAACCAGCCCAGGGCAGGGCCAGTGGAACCAGCCCAGGGCAGTGCCAGTGGAACCAGCCCAGGGCAGGGCCAGTGGAACCAGCCCAGGGCAGTGCCAGTGGAACCAGCCCAGGGCAGGGCCAGTGGAACCAGCCCAGGGCAGTGCCAGTGGAACCAGCCCAGGGCAGTGCCAGTGGAACCAGCCCAGGGCAGGGCCAGTGGAACCAGCCCAGGGCAGTGCCAGTGGAACCAGCGCAGGGCAGGGCCAGTGGAACCAGCGCAGGGCAGTGCCAGTGGAACCAGCCCAGGGCAGGGCCAGTGGAACCAGCCCAGGGCAGGGCCAGTGGAACCAGCCCAGGGCAGGGCCAGTGGAACCAGCCCAGGGCAGGGCCAGTGGAACCAGCCCAGGGCAGGGCCAGTGGAACCAGCCCAGGGCAGGGCCAGTGGAACCAGCGCAGGGCAGTGCCAGTGGAACCAGCGCAGGGCAGTGCCAGTGGAACCAGCGCAGGGCAGTGCCAGTGGAACCAGCCCAGGGCAGGGCCAGTGGAACCAGCCCAGGGCAGGGCCAGTGGAACCAGCCCAGGGCAGTGCCAGTGGAACCAGCGCAGGGCAGTGCCAGTGGAACCAGCCCAGGGCAGGGCCAGTGGAACCAGCCCAGGGCAGGGCCAGTGGAACCAGCCCAGGGCAGTGCCAGTGGAACCAGCCCAGGGCAGTGCCAGTGGAACCAGCGCAGGGCAGTGCCAGTGGAACCAGCCCAGGGCAGGGCCAGTGGAACCAGCCCAGGGCAGGGCCAGTGGAACCAGCCCAGGGCAGTGCCAGTGGAACCAGCGCAGGGCAGTGCCAGTGGAACCAGCCCAGGGCAGTGCCAGTGGAACCAGCGCAGGGAACCAGTGCAGGGCAGTGCCAGTGGAACCAGCGCAGGGCAGTTTCTGTGCTTTGGGAGGGACAGAAACCATTTTCATAGAGACTGAAGGATTTATGGTGAAGGTAGAGCTGGATGGAGACAACTCTGGAAATGAATGGTAGGTTACAAACTGGTCTGTAATCTGACAGGATTTCAGATCCAAAGTGGGCTTCCTGAGGAGGATATATGAGGGTGGACAGAACAATGCTGTTTTCCAGCGAGTGGTAGTGAGTTTTCAGTGGACGGATTGGGGCGGGTGGAGGGGGCAGGTGGATGGTTTTGACTTGCAGACGATGTTGTCGACCTCCCGCTGTGTTGTGAGGAAGAAGCGCAAGAGTTGTTGTGTGTTGGGTGTCGTGCGAATGTCAAGGTGGGCGTGGTTCGGAGGTGAGAGTAAAGAACGGATGTTGTCCATTTTTCAAGTGAAGAACTTGAGAAACCGGTTACAATTTAATCTGTGTGGTTGTGGAATGAGGAGATATGAGGTTTTAGAACAGTAGAAAGCAGTTTCTTGTGTTGCTGATGAGTGTTGAGTCAGGCTCTGACCGGTTCTGGAAAGTGCTCTTGCATAGCAATTACGATGCGCCTGACAGGCCAGTATGCAGCGTCAGGCCAGATGGTTTGCAGATCCGCTTTAGGAGCAGGAGTAGAGCAGGTAACTGAGACGGTTTGGGTTGTTAGCAGAGCATGAATGCCCAGGATTGAAGTGAATGGTATGGATGTCAGAGATTAAAGTGGGATGGGGCTTTGGGGGACGATAAATGAGGACTACTGTTGTTGAAAATGTTTTTTTGCAACTGAAAACCAGACTTTCAAGTGAGCCAGTGTGGGACACAGACACTGGGAACGGGTCAATGTTGCTGTGGTGTAAGACAGCAAACCCAGGATCCAGGAGAGTTATGATGGATGGCAACTACACCAATAAGTAATCCACAGCTACCACAAGGACGGTAATCCATAAATCCACTTGAAGCTAGATGTTGTCCAGGGTCCGTGGAGACCAGAGGCTCTGGGTGACAAGAGTAGCAGCGACCGCAGCTAGCACAACTGGAAGAAGCGGCCGACATTGCCCCTGGCAGAACCAACCATGGAGCTCCAAGATGTCAGCCCTGATACACTCCAGCTTCATCCACCCGGTATTGGAACGAGGATAAGAAGCTGGAGCAAGGCTATGGTAAATACCAGACACCTAACAACGGACAAAGTACTGCAAAGTACAATCTACTTTTTCCTGTGGTGATTGCACATAGTACAGCTGCAAACAGCCTGCCTGCTGCACTGCCAGCCTTTTCACCATGTCTACATGCTGCAGTCTGATTGGCTGCTTGGACATTAGTGTGAACAGGTTCAGCTCCCTCCTCACCTTGGTGTCCCCACACACAGCACCTTCCTGTATCCCAGAGCGACGAAGGTGTCCAGCAGGAAGTGTGCGCTGCGGTCGGTGAAAAGGTACTGGGCGTTGCTCTTCTTGTTGTCCAGTGGACGCAGCAGGACGCTGGGTCGCCTCAGCTGGACGGCGCCGATGGAGCAGCTCTGATGGTCGGCGTGGAGGGATACCTCAGCAGGCAGCAGCAGTAGCTGGCAGTCCTCACAGAACGTCCGTTGTTCCGCAGGCAGACTGAGGAACTGGACAAACCTGGTAGAAACACAGGTAGAGATAACTCACCTGTCAGGACGGTACTACTTCCTGTCAGAACGGTACTACTTCCTGTCAGGATGGTACTACTTCCTGTAAGGACGGTACTACTTCCTGTAAGGACGGTACTACTTCCTGTCAGGATGGTACTACTTCCTGTAAGGACGGTACTACTTCCTGTCAGGATGGTACTACTTCCTGTCAGGATGGCGCCGACCCACCTCCTGCAGAACTCCTGCTGAGTGAATGGGGGTCTCTCCTTCTTCTCTGCCTCTCTGGCCAGTCGCCGGGCGTCCGACACCTTGCAGGGAGAAAAGGTCCTGGTCACCCGGGTCCACCGGTAGTTCGGCTGCAGACACCTACCCCTTCCTGTCTTCTCCATTAACTAAAATATAACCAACCAAACGCAGTGAGGGAGCTCCAGAAAGGCCTGATGGAGACGTCGTCCAGCCAGACGTCCAGCCAGACTTCCAACCTGACGTCCAGCCAGATGTCCAGTCAGACGTCCAGCCAGATGTCCAGTCAGACGTCCAGCCAGATGTCCAAGCAAACTTCCAGCCAGATGTCCAGCCTGACGTCCAACAAGTTGTCCATCCAGATGTCCAACCTGACGTCCAGCCAGAAGTCCGACCTCACGTCCAACCAGATGTCCAGTCAGATGTCCAGCCAGATGTCCAACCACACATCCAGCCAGTCGTCCAACCAGACGTCCAGCCAGCCGTCCAACCAGCCGTCCAGCCAGACTTCCAGCCAGATGTCCAACCTGTCGTCCATCCAGATGTACAGCCAGTCGTCCAACCTGATGCCCAACCATACGTCCAGTCAGTTGTCCAACCCGACGTTCAACCAGACGTCCAACCAGACGTCCAGCCAGTCATCCAGCCAGTCGTCCAGCCAGTCGTCCAACCAGACGTCCAGCCAGTTGTCCAACCAGACGTCCAGCCAGTCATCCAGCCAGTCGTCCAACCAGACGTCCAACCAGACGTCCAGTCAGTTGTCCAACCCGACGTTCAACCAGACGTCCAGCCAGTTGTCCAACCAGACGTCCAGCCAGTCATCCAGCCAGTCGTCCAGCCAGTCGTCCAACCAGACGTCCAGCCAGTTGTCCAACCAGACGTCCAGCCAGTCATCCAGCCAGTCGTCCAACCAGACGTCCAACCAGCCGTCCAGCCAGACTTCCAGCCAGACGTCCAGCCAGATGTCCAACCTGTCGTCCATCCAGATGTACAGCCAGTCGTCCAACCTGATGCCCAACCAGACGTCCAGTCAGTTGTCCAACCCGACGTTCAACCAGACGTCCAGCCAGTTGTCCAACCAGACGTCCAGCCAGTCATCCAGCCAGTCGTCCAACCAGACGTCCAGCCAGTTGTCCAACCAGACGTCCAGCCAGTCATCCAGCCAGTCGTCCAACCAGACGTCCAGCCAGTCGTCCAACCTGAGGAAAGTGTCGCCCCCTGCAGGCAGGAGGAGGAAAGTGTCGCCCCCTGCAGGAAGGAGGAGGAAAGTGTCGCCCCCCGCAGGCAGGAGGAGGAAAGTGTCGCCCCCCGCAGGCAGGAGGAGGAAAGTGTCGCCCCCCGCAGGAAGGAGGAGGAAAGTGTCGCCCCCCGCAGGCAGGAGGAGGAAAGTGTCGCCCCCCGCAGGCAGGAGGAGGAAAGTGTCGCCCCCCGCAGGCAGGAGGAGGAAAGTGTCGCCCCCCGCAGGCAGGAGGAGGAAAGTGTCGCCCCCCGCAGGAAGGAGGAGGAAAGTGTCGCCCCCTGCAGGCAGGAGGAGGAAAGTGTCGCCCCCTACAGGAAGGAGGAGGAAAGTGTCGCCCCCCGCAGGCAGGAGGAGGAAAGTGTCGCCCCCCGCAGGCAGGAGGAGGAAAGTGTCGCCCCCCGCAGGCAGGAGGAGGAAAGTGTCGCCCCCCGCAGGCAGGAGGAGGAAAGTGTCGCCCCCCGCAGGCAGGAGGAGGAAAGTGTCGCCCCCTACAGGAAGGAGGAGGAAAGTGTCGCCCCCCGCAGGCAGGAGGAGGAAAGTGTCGCCCCCCGCAGGCAGGAGGAAAGTGTCACCCCCTGCAGGCAGGAGGAGGAAAATGTCGCCCCCTGCAGGCAGGAGGAGGAAAGTGTCGCCCCCTACAGGAAGGAGGAGGAAAGTGTCGCCCCCCGCAGGCAGGAGGAGGAAAGTGTCGCCCCCCGCAGGCAGGAGGAGGAAAGTGTCACCCCCTGCAGGCAGGAGGAGGAAAGTGTCGCCCCCTGCAGGCAGGAGGAGGAAAGTGTCGCCCCCTGCAGGCAGGAGGAGGAACGTGTCGCCCCCTGCAGGCAGGAGGAGGAACGTGTCGCCCCCTGCAGGCAGGAGGAGGAACGTGTCGCCCCCTGCAGGCAGGAGGAGGAAAGTGTCGCCCCCTGCAGGCAGGAGGAGGAAAGTGTCGCCCCCTACAGGAAGGAGGAGGAAAGTGTCGCCCCCTACAGGAAGGAGGAGGAAAGTGTCGCCCCCCGCAGGCAGGAGGGGGAAAGTGTCGCCCCCCCGCAGGCAGGAGGAGGAAAGTGTCGCCCCCCGCAGGCAGGAGGAGGAAAGTGTCGCCCCCCGCAGGCAGGAGGAGGAAAGTGTCGCCCCCCGCAGGCAGGAGGAGGAAAGTGTCGCCCCCCGCAGGCAGGAGGAGGAAAGTGTCGCCCCCCGCAGGCAGGAGGAGGAAAGTGTCGCCCCCCGCAGGCAGGAGGAGGAAAGTGTCGCCCCCTGCAGGCAGGAGGAGGAAAGTGTCGCCCCCCGCAGGAAGGAGGAGAAAAGTGTCGCCCCCCGCAGGCAGGAGGAGGAAAGTGTCGCCCCCTGCAGGCAGGAGGAGGAAAGTGTCGCCCCCCGCAGGAAGGAGGAGGAAAGTGTCGCCCCCCGCAGGCAGGAGGAGGAAAGTGTCGCCCCCCGCAGGCAGGAGGAGGAAAGTGTCGCCCCCTGCAGGAAGGAGGAGAAAAGTGTCGCCCCCCGCAGGCAGGAGGAGGAAAGTGTCGCCCCCCGCAGGCAGGAGGAGGAAAGTGTCGCCCCCTGCAGGCAGGAGGAGGAAAGTGTCGCCCCCTGCAGGCAGGAGGAGGAAAGTGTCGCCCCCTGCAGGCAGGAGGAGGAACGTGTCGCCCCCTGCAGGCAGGAGGAGGAAAGTGTCACCCCCTGCAGGCAGGAGGAGGAAAGTGTCGCCCCCTGCAGGCAGGAGGAGGAAAGTGTCGCCCCCTGCAGGCAGGAGGAGGAAAGTGTCACCCCCTGCAGGCAGGAGGAGGAAAGTGTCACCCCCTGCAGGCAGGAGGAGGAAAGTGTCGCCCCCTGCAGGCAGGAGGAGGAACGTGTCGCCCCCTGCAGGCAGGAGGAGGAACGTGTCGCCCCCTGCAGGCAGGAGGAGGAACGTGTCGCCCCCTGCAGGCAGGAGGAGGAAAGTGTCGCCCCCTGCAGGCAGGAGGAGGAACGTGTCGCCCCCTGCAGGCAGGAGGAGGAAAGTGTCGCCCCCTGCAGGCAGGAGGAGGAAAGTGTCGCCCCCTGCAGGCAGGAGGAGGAAAGTGTCACCCCCTGCAGGCAGGAGGAGGAAAGTGTCACCCCCTGCAGGCAGGAGGAGGAACGTGTCGCCCCCTGCAGGCAGGAGGAGGAACGTGTCGCCCCCTGCAGGCAGGAGGAGGAAAGTGTCACCCCCTGCAGGCAGGAGGAGGAAAGTGTCACCCCCTGCAGGCAGGAGGAGGAAAGTGTCGCCCCCTGCAGGCAGGAGGAGGAACGTGTCGCCCCCTGCAGGCAGGAGGAGGAAAGTGTCGCCCCCTGCAGGCAGGAGGAGGAACGTGTCGCCCCCTGCAGGCAGGAGGAGGAAAGTGTCGCCCCCTGCAGGCAGGAGGAGGAAAGTGTCGCCCCCTGCAGGCAGGAGGAGGAACGTGTCGCCCCCTGCAGGCAGGAGGAGAAAAGTGTCGCCCCCCGCAGGCAGGAGGAGGAAAGTGTCGCCCCCTGCAGGCAGGAGGAGGAAAGTGTCACCCCCTGCAGGCAGGAGGAGGAAAGTGTCGCCCCCTGCAGGCAGGAGGAGGAACGTGTCGCCCCCTGCAGGCAGGAGGAGGAAAGTGTCGCCCCCTGCAGGCAGGAGGAGGAACGTGTCGCCCCCTGCAGGCAGGAGGAGGAAAGTGTCACCCCCTGCAGGCAGGAGGAGGAAAGTGTCACCCCCTGCAGGCAGGAGGAGGAAAGTGTCGCCCCCTGCAGGCAGGAGGAGGAAAGTGTCGCCCCCTGCAGGCAGGAGGAGGAAAGTGTCACCCCCTGCAGGCAGGAGGAGGAAAGTGTCGCCCCCTGCAGGCAGTACATGCCCCGCTTACCTTTTCATCCTCCCACTGGAAAAAGCTGCAGTCTTTTCTGTCTCTGCAGGCTGAACATGCATAAAACCTGCTGTCCTTGCCGCCTCCTCTGCTGATCTTCTGGAATAATAAAGTTGGACCTGGAAAACACCACGTGACCTGATTAGAGACTGAAAACAACCAATCTGTGGCGGATCAATCCGTCATGCGACATGTTTGCGGTGTTTTCCATCAGCAGAACCAACTAAACCGCCTGACTAACACCCACACGTCGCTGTCTTCCTGTGTTTAATGTTCCTGGATGGAATGTTCCTGTCTTTAATTCTGTTTTATTAAACGGAGCCTTTAAACACCAAACAGCAGGTCGCGTGCAGGCTGCTGAGGCGCGCGCCTCACCGTGGGGACAACATGGCGCCGTTACACCGCTCTCCGGGAATATCACCTCTATTCCCAGACTTTTCTCCATGTCTTCAACAAGTGTCAGCTAAATACTATCATAAATACTACAATAAATACTAAATACTCTGAAAACGGCACCGTTCTGCCTGGCAGGCGCGCGCCATGTTGCTTCCGGTCGCGCAGATGTGACGTCATCACAACAAAGTCTCACAAAAACAAACAAAACAGAATTTTTTTTGGATCTTTGAATCTCTGACCCATTGATGGTCATATACATACATACATACATACAGCTCCGTATTATCACTGGTCCGGACCGGTTCCCAGTTAGCACTGGTAACATGACTAAAACGGCTGATGACGTCATCAAACTTCCGGCAGCTTAATTGTGAAAGTTCAAACCGGAAGTTGTTTGACTTTGTAGGTCCAGCTTGACGCGTTCACGTTCCGACAGCGCGCGCCCACACCCAGCTGCACCGTCCGCCGCAAAGAGGCAGCGGCTGCAGTGGAGCCCACGAAGGACCGTCCGACACGCAGGATTTTACTCTCTACGCCCCCCACCCCCATCCTGCTGGAAGACGGAGGCTCGCGCATCCTCCATGTCCAGCAGGGCTTGCGCTGAGCATCATCTGACTGCAGAGGACGCGTGACAGGGACAATGAGCAGCACCGGTAAGACCAGACAACACGCTGCTTGTTATTTCTGTCCGTGCGCGTGCTGTCCGTGCGCGTGCTGTCCGCGGCCACGCCGTTTCTGCGACGACATGATAGGATGTGAAGCTGTCACGAGGTATGGATGTCCTCGTGATGCAGATGTGAGTTCAGCGGGATGCTGGAGTCCTGCAGCCCAGTTAGATGCTGGGGACATGTCCTGAGTGGAGACACACCTGTCTGTCCCAGAGGACACCGAGCCTCATCAATAACCCGCCGTTCCCATCAGCTGATCAATATTTATTATAGATGCTGGAAGGAGATCCGCTCTACAACTTATATAGACAGACAGACAGACAGAGAGACAGACAGACATAGAGACAGACATAGAGACAGACATAGAGACAGACAGAGAGACAGACAGACAGACATAGAGACAGACAGACATAGAGACAGACAGAC